>NW_009202164.1:36831-74634 GCF_000690835.1 Fulmarus glacialis
CAGAGAGGTGGTAGATGCCCCATCCCTGGAAACATTCAAGGTCAGGTTGGACGGGGCTCTGAGCAACCTGATCTAGTTGAAAATGTCCCTGCTCATTGCAGGGTGGGGGTGGACTAGATGACCTTTAAAGGTCCCTTCCAGCCCAAACTATTCTATGATTCTATAAAACAGAGAGAAAACACAGAATAAAGACAGGCATGTAAGGAAATAACAAATGTTCTCACCATTGTATTCATTTGCAGAGGAATGAGATGTAGGAGTGGTCTCTACTGAAAAAAAAAGCCATAATTGTAGTGGTTCTCTTGCTGAGGTTGGAGGCGAAAAAAGGCTTTCAACAGAACAGAGTCAAAGCTTGATAAATTACATAGTTCAAATGACAAACTGGAGACAATAACTCCAGGAGAAATCACCCTGGGCTGATGTACCACAATCTGTTTAATATATACGAGATATACTAGATAAACAGATACAATCACCAAAATAAAAGACTACTTTGCCACTTCAGCATTTCATAGCTCTTTTGCAGACGTCCACGCCAAAAATTGTGATAATGGCTTAAAATTTTCTTAGTACAAATCACCCAGTAGGGAACATACTTACTGTAGGAAGGCGTTCAGTGCCTCCATGATTGCTTTTCAATGGCTTCCAGTCGACTGGTAGCTGTCGCTATCTATTCATTTGTAGAAAATACTCATCCTACCTTTAAAAACCTGTAGAGAGAATAAAGATGGATTTAAAAATATTTGATTGGACAGCCAACAAAACAAACGCTGAAAAAATAAGGGTTTTTTATACGCAAAGACAATGACTTGAAAATGGAGGTAAAGGACTGCAAAGCTTGTGTATTTTTTTAACTGAAATCACAAATAGTTCAGCTCACTCAGTTGAAACTTAAATAACTGTATGTTTTGGCTATAATAAAAACTCTTCCTGTATTTTTTGTTATGATCACAACTGTCTGAATAAAATTTGTATGTAACCTCTTACAGGTCTTTGAGAGGACAGTCATGCTTAAGGGTATTTTGTAAATCATACACTGGCTAAAACATAAGTGTCAAAGTTCATGGGCTATGAAAACCATAAATATCTCAAAAAGTTCTTATATGTCAGCATAGAGAGATTGGTAAAGAGATTCACAGGTTAAAAATACATCCTTAAATAAAAAATAAGTACTGAGTTCTTTATGTAAGTGTTAGCAACAAGGAGGCTTTGCATAACTGACTGTACTTTGGAGGTTATCTATATGCAAACAGCATCAGTCTTCTTGTATAGCCTGTGAGGGGAATTTTGCTGACATGTCTTTCTTTAGATTAGCCACATGCCATGGCACATAAAGACAGCCTGGTGGTTGCAACGCTGTTAGCCATTTTTACAACAGAACAGTTCTGATTTAAAATCATTTCTATAACATTAATGGATAACACTCGTGGAAACGAACAAGAATAAAATGAAGATACATACCAGATCTCTGATCTTTACTAAATACCCCCCACAAAAAAACCCCAAATGCCTATTATTTTTAAATTACATATTTTTTCTTCTTCTACTGTTTTATTATTATAGTTATTATAATAACTACATTATTAGTTGACATAATAAATTACCTCAAGCCCTGTATCAGTATAAGCTACAAAGGTAACTTACAATGACATTTAAGCACTGCCCACTTACTACCTATATTGCCTATATTTCAATGAAATACTAGCAAAATGAGGGGTATTTTTTATAAAATACCAGAATTTGTTGAAAGGAACTTATAGCCAGTTTTGAAGGCTCAGAATGAATTATATTTTTTTTCTAGCTTAGGTAGTTTATTTCCAGTCAATAAATACTTTGAAGTTAAAAAAACACTTGGAAACTGAAAAACTGAGAGCATATGTTTTTCACTAAAAAGGTAGTTATGAAGCAGATATGACAAAATGAATTCTACTAGTTTTAAAATCTTGAATTACACAAAATGTGCACAGCTTTATGGTTTAATAAAGCACTGTCTTTTCAGTGCCAAAGACTTTCTAATAACTCTTCTTTTTTTGTTGCATATTCATCATTGTATTTCATTAATTTTTATTCAAATAGTAGCTTAGTGATGTTTTTAATTTTATTTCCATTTTCATCTTAAAGTAATTCAACACAAAGCAAGAACTAAATACAAGTTCTGAAAATTAGAAGAAGCGGGATACATTCACAATATAAAATCTAGCAATCTGAAAAAAATAAATGTTAGGTTGATTTTAGCCTTGTATATAGTATGCCTGTACATATTTGGGGAAAAAATGTACCAGATTTGTTTAAACTTTATATGCAGCTGTTCATCAGTTTAGCAATAAAGCCTAATGTTTCCTTGGGGGAGGAAAGGGGAGCAAAAAGTAAAAACTAATAAGTTGATATGTGAATCAAAACTTGTGCATGTTCATTAATCTGTGGGTAAAGCAGATGGTTTAAGCTACTTGGACTAAGTCAGTCCCCACTAGTGATCTATCTATGCTTGGAGTTATGCTTTGATAGTGGCACATATTTCAGCCTCTGTAAGGTAAAGCCCAGGTACCCTTCTTGGCATATATAACATAATGTGCTATAATGTGTTGCTCATTTTTTACTACTTTATTTCATATGGTAGATAAAAATATTTTTTAAATATAAAAAATTCTGTTTAGTCTTAGTTTTTCAACAAATATAAACAATTTGAATTCCATGAACGGGCAGAACATGCTGCTACATATGACATTCAAAGAATTCAATTTTTTTAGCAGTCAGTCAAATATTCCTTTGACATAAGGAACTCTGTATGCTTAGTTGCAAGGCTCTGTGTAAAGACAATGTTGCTTAGAGGAGAATATATGTGAACAGCAGGATAGCTGTCCTCAACTGTGGTTAAAATCAGTTCCTGAGAATGAATTACTCTGTGGGCTTAAGACATCTGAAATGGAAGCTTCTGTGTACGCTGCCTGTTTCCCTGCATGAGGTTCTCTGCCTGGTTTCTATAATGGAAAGAAACCAGTTACATTTGCTGTCATAGACAGCCCAGATCTCTCTGAAAGGCTATGTTTGGATTATAACTTGCAAGAGCATTTTTCAAACCAGCCACACCTAAAAGAGAAGGCGCAAATGCTCTTTCTACCTTCACCCCACTAAATTTCAGCCACTTTGTCAAGCACTTTTTTTCCTTATCATTGTCATGTGGGAAAATGCAGATGTGCAGAAGTATCTGTTAATAAGTTTTACAAAAAACAGAGATTGCCCAGATGATTACTCCGTCAAGAACCATAAATATCATTAATTTTGAAAGATTTAATATACTCGCAGACTGGAGTATAGAGGCATTAGAATCCTAATGATATTTTATTAATATAAAAATAAATCTCCTTGGCAGTCCCACCCAACTTTACACTGCCTACCTGTATTCTGTGAATGCAGGGGAAAATATAGCGCAAGTAAAGCAGAATGGAAGGGACTCTAGTTTTATACAGTGCCTTTCATATGTGTGTCTTTAGCTATGTGTCTTTAGCTAATGACATCCAAATGTGCACCTGAGAGCATCATCTAACATCCTTTGCCAGTCTCCTAAAGAATTTGCCTGCAAGCATTTTTCATTGTGTCATTTATATGCAGTTTTATTAAATAAAGGAAATGTAATGGCCTGCTGACCGTTTTACTTTTGTGAGTGTCAAAAAAGATGTATTATAGTAATTGAATTGTACTTGTTGGGCCCAGTTCCTACCTGTATTTCTGAGCGGATCTAAAAGTATGTGAACGACAAAAAAGAACCAAATGATAAATAATGAGTTAGTGGTTTTATTCTAATTAATATAATTACAGATTGGCTGTACCTCAACTATGTCTCAGGTCTTTAAATGAGTCTCAGTTATAAATGGAAATCAGCAGCAATCTCTCCATCAATTTCAGGTTAAACCATCTTTTCCTATCTTCATGTGGCAAAGTGCCTTAATATTGACTATCTGTCCCCAGGTAATGGCTAAAATACCTATGTGAATTTTTCTTTTCTAAAATTCAAGAGCTTCTACCCCCCTTCCCCCCTAAAAAAAAAAAGGAAAGAAACAGGACAATTAAGAACCAAAACAATCATGGGGCACCCCTGACTGTTGTTGGCCAAACTGCTTCTCCCTACCCTGTCCATTTCCAAACTTTGTTCCCCTGGAGCACACCACGATGTGACACCTAAACCCCAGTCCCTGTGGCACCCTGTGATAAAATTCTTTGAGTGCTCCGTATCACACGTCATTTCTCACTCCCGCACATGCTGCCGCAGCCTCCTGAACCTCCTGTGTCCTCTTGAGCACTCATGAGCTGGAGATGGGTGAGAGGAGCTGGAGCATCGAGGCACACAGAGATGCCATGGACAGCAGGATGTTGTCTCCAGGACCATCCGGCTGCTACGCCTCAGAAACCATGACCCAGGAGCACACCAGCTGTGTCTCACTGGCCTACCAGCCGATTGCCCTGGCTCAGAGATGCTGGATACGTGCTCTGAGATCCTGCTGGTGTGATCACGCCAACAGCCAGGTACAAGATGTCCCAGGTCAGGCTGCTGGCTGACTGGAAGGAACAAAGAAAAGGTTTGCTCCTCAGACTACAAACTCAGGGCTACCAGCACACTTGCCTTCTCATGTCAGCACTGAGATATATATATCATAAATGCATATGCCACAGAGGTTATCAAATAGGGTGTGTGCATGGGGATTCAGAGGGCACTGAAGGTGGAGAGGGGATGTTGGTCATGCAGTACTGACGAATTTAGGGCACTCAAAGGTGCGCGTGGTTCACTCTGCAGGGGAGCATGCCTGGAATCTCTCTGTTTCTCCTGAGATTTCTCCCTGACAAAAGAACTGAGGTATTATCCAAGCTACTCCAAAGGCACTGTAAGGACTCGACTACACAGCTGTGGTGAGGATACAACCTAGATGGTATAGCAGGGTGTAGATACAGTCATTATATCTCATCTTTTTCACATCGATTTCAAGGCAAAACTCTTAAGCTCAGAATTTTAGAAGTATCCTGGTGATATGTGCACAAGTGCGAATATACTGCATGTATGCACCTCAAGAGGCCCAAATGCATACATATGCTGGGAACGTTGCGTGTACAATGTGGATACACACAAAACTATGCACACTTCTTCTCCAGTGGACACATCTGAAAGCAAATAAAACTTTTATCATAATTTTCTAGAAAATATTCTCATGTATTAAAACACTGAAGACAATTTTGTCTCACATCAACAACTGTTCCAACCAAGATTAGAACTTTAACACAGAAGTACATAAACCCAGTATATGAATCCACATTTATGTTAGTGAGCAGAAATGCTCACTGTAGATCCATTGATCCACACAGGTTACTTGTGCTGCTTGATCTTGTGAGAGGAGTTTTCACCTTTATAATCATTTCACTTTGGAACAACTCCTTCGGTAGCTTCTAATTTGGATTATCTTTAAAAACCACTGGTTTCCACCACACATTTTCATGTCTCTCAAACATTTCTATCCATTAGATATTAGGTTAGACCTAAGGAACAGAGACATAAAGGAAAATGGATGAGATAACCTTTATCCATTTGGAATGTTATTCTTTCATTCACTCCACCCTTCCTTCAACTTCAGATAATGAAAAGCTTATTAACTCACTTTATTGTCTGTTCCTGTGTGAGAGAGAAATGTGTTCACTGGAGCTGCTATGGAGTCCTCAGAAAATGGGAGGCATTTTAATTCACTTTATTTTCTGATCTCTGAGTGATAAATAGTTACTAGGCTTTTCAGAGTTGCCCTGGGATTCACAGGATCACAGAACCACAGAAGGGTTGAGGTTGGAAGGGACCTCTGGAGGTCATTTGGTCCAAGCCCCCTGCTCAAGCAGGGCCACCTAGAGCCAGTTGCCCTGGACCATGTCCACACAGTTTTTGAATATCTCCAAGGATGAAGACCCACAACGTCCCTGGACAACCTGTGCCGGTGCTTAGCCACCCTCACAGTGAAAAAGTGTTCAGAAAGGACCTCCTGTGTTTCAGTTTGTGCCCGCTGCCTCTTGAATTCATGTCATTGGTAAAGCAGAAGGCATAAACTTATGTTTCCTTACTGGGACTGCATCTCTCATAACTTAAATTATACTCCAATGTTGTTGACCACTCCCATTGAAACTGCAAAATCACTGAATCCAAAACATGTGATGCTTGAGTTTGGTAACAGATCTTTTCAGTGCAGATTTAAGAATATTAGCTTATAAAGAAGCTCGCAGTGAGAGGTTAACTAAACATTTTAAGTTCTTTCCAGTAAATTTAAAATAGTCCCAATGTTTCTTTTCAAATTTGCTTTCCAACGGATAGTGCCTTCCTCGTGATCTGCTATCTCTTTGGCCAGCTTTTCAAACTCTTAGCTTTATCAAATGCTCCAGAATTGGGCAATCTAATCAAGTCCTGAATATCTACCAGGGGAGAGCATCCAGCTAACTGTATCTGAAGTCATCAGGAAAACATTTGGTTAGAAAACATCAGGAAGCAGAGGAGGAGGGGCTGGCCCTTGGGCAGGGGAGCAGGGGCCACAGGGGACACAAGGCCACCGGGCAGGCACTCATCCCTGGACCGCAGCCCCGTGACACCCAGCCAGGCAAGCGGCACAGGCCGGGACCGAGGGCTGAGCTTGCAGCAGCCCCTAAGTGAGGGGGGAGGCCTCCTAGCAGCCCACTCCCACTCAGCTCCCTCCTGCCCATGGGGCCCAGGACCCATAGCTGCCTCCCCAGGGCTGGCTAGGGACCAGGGCCTGGCAGAAAAGTTCTGAAAATGTTATTCTCCCTGTAATAAGAAGAATAGAGAGATTCATGACTAACAGAAATGGCTCATGATGTGACTCACAACGGTTTTCTCCTCCTAACACAATTAAACTGAATTCACAAGGCTCTGCTATGAGTTTTGTTTACAAAATCTGGAATCGGAAATCTCTGCGTAAGACGTACAACATGAGAAATAAGCAAAAAGGTGATGTGGTAGGCTGCTGACTGAGAGTAATGTATAGGGGTCCTTGTGTCTATTTGCCTTTGTGTTTTATCGCCGTTGACTGGATGTCAACACACGCCCACAGGCCTCTCTGGTATGGTACTCACACTAGAACTACGCCTCCTGTTTCAGATGGTGCCTGCCTTTCCTTCCTCTGCAGTATAAACACTGCGTATGAATTACATATATAAAAACATACGTATATAACATGTATTCTTTAATAACCACATATCCTCACGGATATATAAATAATTCTCTAGAGAACAGTACTATAAAACTATGAAACAGTATCACCCATATTTTAGAGCCATGTGAAGACCGTCATCAAGAAAGCATGCATTTTGCTTTACATTAAAGTAGTTGTGAGAGAGAAAACGTAAATTGGGAGCTGTATTTATATTCTCTCCCTTCCAAAATAATGAGCAAATGATCAATAAACTCAAAAATTACATACACAGAGGAAATATTTTTTACATTTTGCTTATAAACTTTTGAAACTAACTACTGCAACATATGAATTGATTCAAAGATCTTAGGAGGATTCTGCAGGTATTAGCCACGTATATCAATAATAAGTACATGCAGAAGTGTAATAAAAACAAAAAAAGAAAGGGTCAATAAATAGGCAATCATAAACCCCAAAAATTTTCACCCAGGTCACCTAACCTTTTAAACATCAGCTCTTCTTCCAAACAGGTCTTGGAATTATTTTAAACACAGAGTTAACAATGCTTTTATGTATGCTAATAGACTTTTAAAAATTGTTTCCAGGCTACAGTATTATAGTTATAAACTAGTTTATTAAGTGAGTATGCTCTCTTCAGGCGGTTCATCTCATCTGCATTTTAATCTTCCATTTAGTTGTTCTAAGACTAACACATTATTAAGACAGTAAATATATTTGCCAGAATTCTACATTAGAAGATAATGTCAGAATATTTAATTGAATAAATAAAAGCAATATAATATAAAAGGTAGAATAGTAAAACTAGAAGTTACTGATACTCAGTTGGTTAAACTGAGAAAATACAGTCTCTGAAGAATAGCGGTAATTATAATACTTAGCTCTTGCACAGTCCTTTCAACCAGCAGGTCACAAACCACTATGCAAAGGAAGCTGGCATCATTACCCTTGCTTTTCAGCTGAACAAAGTGGCTCAGAAAGAGAAAAGTAACTTCCTAAAGGTACGCCACACGTTGACTGAGTACACGAAGGAGTGTCATGAGTCCAAGTCCAGTATTAAACTAAAGAGGCCATGCTGCTTTACCAAAGGTATGTATGAGCAGAAGCAGACAGAAGCAGCTATAATTACAGGTATGCTTCACATACAGCTTGTCATATTATGAGTTTTGACTCATTTCACTTTCCACAACAAAAACAATATCCAAGTCTTTTTTACTGAAGAGATTATGAGGATACTGCCTGCTCAATGAAAAACTTGCTTCACACACAACTACATAGAGAGACACATAAAGACAGTCAGACTGAAGAAGTCTATGATGTCATTAAGTAACTCACTTTATTCTGGACAGATTGTGCTGTGAAACATAAGGTACTATAACCAAGGAGATCAGCAAGTTTGGCAATTACAGTAACAAAAAACTGACATGGGTTGGCCGCAGAAAAGCTAATAAATATCCTCAGAGCTACATGGGTACTATCAAGAATCCTGTAGGCATTATGTAAAGTTCATGATTGCAGGGAATCCCTTCTTATTATAATGACTTTTATTAAAGAAAATGGACAATCTGCATACAAGATATTGAATTCAATTCAAGTGACTACATGGAACAACAAGGGCTTTGCTTGCATCATGCCCAGGCTTTCATTTTGGGAAGTTTAGTCCTTATTTGCTGTAGGGATTTGTTACACTTGAGGTTGTGATTAAGTCTCCATTCAAGTTCTCCTTATCAGCTCTATCGTATTTATTTACTCATACAATATCAAAGAAATGAATGTAACACATTATTTATAAAATACATACCAGTACCTTTTTTTTTTCATTTTTAAATTTCTGTATTTTGGGGAAATTTTCTGTCAAATATTGTCTGGGACTATTGTTTAACAGCTTTGGCAATGACAACTTTGGAAACGACAACACAGATGAGATAATTACTTTCTTTGGTCTTATGACGCCAGAATTGAATGATGTTACATAGAAATGTTCCAGAGACTAGTAGACACCTTTTTTTTAAAAAAAAAAGAAGGAAGGAAGGAAGGAAGGAAGGAGGGAGGGAAGGAGGGAGAGAGGGAAGGAAGGAGGGAGGGAAAGAAGGGAGGGAAGGAAGGAAGGCAGGGAGGAAGGGAGGGAGGGAGGGAGGGAAGGAAGGAGGGAAGGAGGGAAGGAAGGAAGGAGGGTAGGAAGGAGGAACGGAACGGAGGGAGGGAGGGAAGAAAGGAAGGAAGGAAAGAAGGAGGAAAAAAAAAGTCAGAGAAGCCTACTAAAATCCTGTGGAAGAAAAAGCCATGACCTTCTGGAAGAAAGGATAAAATGATTGTAATTTTATTCCACACTTTCCACAACTCCGGATTAATGAAACTGTTGGAAGGCGGAAGAAGCAGCTAACATGTGTAATTGTTATTTCAGCCAACATGCAGTATAAAAAATATGACTGAGCCTTTTTGACAAGGGAAATTTTCTCTAGGACCCTTCAGGCAGAGGAACCATTATGACTGAATCCTTCTGACACATGCATTAAATCACACTCCTCATTGAGAACAGCTGCTGAAATCTGACGGGGAAGCCAGGGCTTGTCTCACACATTTCATAGTACGGACTGGGTACCGTTCCCACCAGCTTTCTCTGCACCATAACCGTAAGGATAAGGCTCTTTGAATGACAGCCCTCAGTAATGAATTTCCTAAGAACAGCTTTCTGCCACATTTTGGGGAGAGGTTGTAAATGACAAAGTCAAACGTACAAATTCTCTGCTTGCCCAAGATGCAGATCTCTTCTTGCCATGGCCTGCAGTTCTACCTTCTTAACCACAAACTACCTGCTTCTTCCAGAAAATTCAGTATTACAGCAGCACTAGCTGACCACTCACAGGGGAAATGATTTTCATGTGGTCACTCTACTCACAGATGGGTAACAACACATGGCCTGTGTTTTTCAGTCATCCAATCAACTTTCACCTTAAAGGAGATCAATAGGACACTTCTCGGTCATCACAGCAACAAACACCAACTTGTTAAAAAACAGGGGTCCAGAGTGATGTTCCCTAGTCATATTAAGTATGAAACAACTGCAGCTGTTGTTGCTTTCTTGCCATTAATAAGGAAATTGTAAGAGTTTAAGGAGCCTCCCTTGAAGAAACTACCTTTTCCAGTGACTTAACAACTTAATCATACAACGCAATATAGATATGATATGGCAAATTCATGTACTAGAGCCAGAGGCATATAATCTGTCTCAATTATCTTTGTGTGGATACAGAATGAAAATAAAAGAGGACGAGTAGATATGTAAAATCAGAGGTAATGATTATTTCAGTGAAATGATAATAGAGAAATTGTCTATAATGGCAGAAATCTTACCCTACTTACTAGTGAATATGAGCTTACTAGCTCATATTCTTCTCCTATTCTATCACTGATACTTATCATATACAATTTGATATGTTATGTTATGATAAAGACCACAATAACTAAAACAGCTAGTATTAAATTACACATTGAACACATTCCATTTAGGAAAACAGTGTCTGGCATATTAATTGCAATGTAATTTAATGTAAGGGGTATTGCTGTATTTAATGCTACACTTCAAGAACAGAAGAGGAGGACTAAGCCCTATACAAGAAACACCAATTAACCTATATGCTGCTGTTTAGGAGGTGACTATCATCATCTCATTTAGGCCTTGTCACTCCCTCCCCAGGCATACTCAGAAACACCCAGCTCTCTAAGCCAAGGGTCGTAAGTGAATTTCAGGCCACCTATACACACAGTTCAATCACAGTGTGTACCTTGGTCAGGTTTAGTAATACTGCATGACATCTTTACTTATAAGCAGGTAGCCTAATGATGAATTTCGTATTATAAGGCCACTTTAATTAACAATGCATTATCTCATTTAAATACTGATGATTACATTGGTCTTTGGAAAAGTAATTTTCCCTCTTATTTTCAACCTCTCTACTTCGTACATTAATTCTTCACATGCAAAGTGTTTCACTAATATCAACATCATTTTTTCTGTCTAGGATTTTCAAAGATACCTATGGTTAAATGCTCAGTCTCCTTTAGACAATTTTGAAGCACTCAGTTACAATCTTTGACAAGCCAAGCCCAGAACGACATGTAAAATTAATTGAAACTTCCAGAAAATGTATTTGAAGTTATCATCCAACAGTTGCTGTAGCAGAATTTGTACCTGACGATGCCATTATCACTTTGTTTTGTGTGAAAACAAATTTTTATTTACATGACTTTAGCCCATTACATTATGACAAATCTCTGGCTCTTACCAAAAAGCCCCTTCATGACAAACCCATATCTTTAGTCATTGCTGAAGAAATAGTGAGAGATTCCTCTTGGGATTGCTTTTTAAGCAGCCATAACAAACTAGAGAATTATTACTCATTTTCATTCTTGACTTTCTTCATGGCCTCAGGGAATACATTTGTTCATAATCATCTGTCATTAATGGGATATTAGTGCCTCATCTTCTTAAATGTACATACTGTGTCTCTGCTCTCACAGTGTCTTCCTGCACCATACTATGCAGTTGTAACATACAGTGTCTCACCAGCTACCGTAACACAGAAATAAATAATCTTCCTGCATAGCAATGCCATGCAAAATCAACTTCAAGTAAGCCTCAAAGCAGCCTTCAACTTCCTGGCATGATTTTTCAGCAGCAAATTGTTGTGCATATATTTTTGGCACTCAATAAATCTCATATTTCCTTTAAGTTACAATTTTATTATTTTAGTTTAAATATATGCTACCTCCAAAATGGACGTAACCCTGACCAGGGGAAAAAGCTGCACAAGTCATTCCTATTACTTGTGATAGACAAAGAGCATGGGTTACAGACTAATGAACAACAATTAAAATTATTAGGTGCAGGTTTTACGATAATACCAGGGCATCTGTGATGCTACTGTTGTGCAATCACTGTGCTGACCTTTTTGCCTAGACCCTTTCCATTTGGTGTGCACTGGCTGGTTTCTCCTCTCCTCCTCGATTCTTTCTGGGAAACTGGAGTGATGCTACTGCCGTCAATTCAGTGCTCCAGCAGCAAGGAGTAAATTTGTGCACTCCTTTTTCCTGCACCTTTTTTCCCCTTGCCAGTAGTGCTTTTCCTTCTCTGACAGAAGCAAATGTGAAGTTGGTGAAGGGGCCCTGTGGGGCATACATGAGAGAAAGAGCTGTGCTGACATGTATCCACAACTTGTATCTTTGATCTTATCAACTTTTACCTTAGAGATCAACGGGACACTTCACAGTCATCATAGCGACAAATGCCAAGTTGTTGAAAAACAGGAATCCAGAGTGATATTCCCAGATAAAGCCTTAGTAACTAGCATTTCCTGCTAAAGCTGATATGAGCTGAAGTAAACTCAGTAGTCGTGTCTTCCTTTTCTCTTTTAAAAATATATATAATAATTTATTTATGAAAAGTCATTATCTTTTAAAAGGTAAAAGGCAACTGGCATATTCAATATTCAAAATATTACTGACTTTCAGTCTTAGATTAGACTTCACTGAATGCTGCAGAAAGGAAGGTGATAACAAAAGGTATTAAATAAATTAAATGATTGGATGTGATGAGAAATATAAGCTAACCGTGGAAGATACTTAATGCGTATTTCTTAACTGGAACTATCTGGCCGAAAGCTCCACAATTCTTGGATACTTACATCCAAGAATTTAGAAAACATGGATAAAATAGTTGTAATATCTGCAATTAGCAGTTGCAAAATAAACAGTTGCAAGTATCCTCTTTAAGGTTATAAGCAGTGCTTGGGTCTCTCTCCGGATGCATCTGCAGCTTGAGTGCTCAACACCATCAAGCCTTCTGAAGTAATCTGTCTGGATCTCATACATAACAGTGTATTCACACTTCAGTCCCCAGTCCTTCCTTCACATGAGGTGAAGAAAGATTTTTCAAGGGACTTGCTATAGATATAGATGTATTAAAGCATTAGGTGAAAGGCCATACAGGGGTCCAAAGCTTTATATAGGCTGCTTCTGCAAGGCACAACAAACTTCAACAGTTCAGAACTCCTGCTGAGGATCAAACAGCATGAAAAATTTCATACACTCCTTGTCACTTTGGTGTGACACTTTTGCATAAATCCACACAAAAGCCACACAAGAAAAACCACACACAAATTCTCACGCCAAGTATAATTCTAGCCTTGATTTTTGTGAGGACTTTAAAACATTCTTGACACTTCCAGAAAGACCTGAAGAATGACATGGATGCCAAAGCCGTCTTTTCCTATCCATCTAAGTATAGCCATTTCAGAAAAATTTTTGGGTTTTTTTGAAGGAGAAGTTGAAGCTGTCACTGATACACACACTGTTGTTTTCCCTTCAAGGCTGCTTTTGCTATTAACGTTATCTAAAGTTATCTAGGTGGTTATATAACCAAAAAGATTGTACCAAGGCTTTGGAGGTCTGCCGCAAGGGAGCAAAAAAAGCATTTTCCACAGATACATCAGGGCTAGCCATCTGAAATAGTACATTGTGCATACAAGGCACAAGGTTAGACTGCAAGCATTTTTCCTTTCTTTCCTTCCCCCCCTCCTTTTTTTTTTCTTCTAATTTAAAGTGAAACAGGTCAGTTTGAAATGGTTGGTAAATCCAAACCAAGATGCTAAATCTCCCTGACTAGAGCAGCTGGCAGACTTGAGGTACTGGCAGTCCTCACCACTTCTGGAGAGATAACTCCATAAATTCAAGGGTAAAACCCTACCTGTGATGTGGCAGTCTACATTTGTCCTGAATTATTCTTTGTTCTTAGAGAAAAATGGGAAAAAAGAGGTTCTGCTATCTTCCCTTGCCCTACCCTGCAAAAATTCCAGATTTCTAACTTTCTATATTATTAATAAGTTCTTCTAATAAGGAGGAATATTAAATGTATATATATTCAATGAAACTGTGAGCAGTAGCACAACTTAATGTTTTTATGGCATCACCTTCCTAACAAAGAAGGCATGGCTCTGCCCTTTTTCCTTCCCATTAGTGGCATTATCCACACATTCCCATACAGGAATAATGGCCACTACAGCCACCAAAGGCTATGCTTACTAAAGAGGATGCTGGAATGACCATCCAAAAACTTGCAAGCAGCTGACTCCCAAGTGTGTGTGAAGGAGAAAAGCATGCAGCGCCCATGGGCGCAGATTCACTTGTCTTGATTTTGGTGTCTCAACATTCACACCAAGTCTGAGCTGGTCACTTCAGGCTCTATTGAGAGTAGTGGAAAGATCCTTAAAAACACCTGCCTTCAGAGGAGCAAGGACATCGTCCGGAAGCACCTGTCCCTGGCCTGGAAAAGAAGACTGGAGTAACCAGCTCAGCTTTCAGCGTCTCATCTTAGACACCTCAGAACCGATGATCCTCCCTGGAATCTGTCCATCCTCTCTCAGACTCTTCCTCCTCCCCCAGCCTCCACTGAACCTGCAGTTGTGCTCCTGAACTGGTAGACCAGCTTTCCAACACAGAGAAGAGTTATGCCACGTTCCCACTATCTAGAGGGCTTTTAAGATATTTGGGTCTGTGATACCCGTAAATCTCTGTAAACACTGACCCAGGACTCCTGAGGAGGCTCTAGAGGCGGTGGAGAAAGGTCAAATGTGGCCTGCATCCATCATCTGCAGCTTCACAGAGGGCGATGAGTTTCCTCTGCTTATCAAAAGCAGGGCCCAATGAATCTCTTCCACAACCATACTTTAACCCCTCTCTTGCAACTGAAGATATGCAAGGTATTCCACTTTTACCAGCTGTTTTTACACAGAACTTGTTCTGACAGTATGGTAATGGGAAACAGTATGAAACTACAGACAGGGAAAGGAAAAGTGATGATTTAATGGATAGTAGTAATATTACTATTACCCTCATTGACAGAATAGATATATGGCAGTGTAAGAAAGGACTCATTCTTTTTATTCTCTTCAAGCAAAAGATTTATCCTTTAGAAACCAATCACCCAATATTCTGAATGCCATATAAAATAATAAAGAAACACTGCCTATTAAATAATCTGTTCAGAGTAAGAAAAGAAGATTACAAAGTATATATTTAAAAAAAAAAAAAAGAGAATGAAGCCGCTTAGGAAATTTTATCATAACTACAGGACATACGGCACAGCAATGATAATTTATACTAGAAGAAGCAGGTAATATTATATAATTCTTTCATTTGCTCTACGATTAGTATCCCCTCCTATATGGTAAATGTCTTCTGTTAATTCTCTTTGTTGTGCAAAAGTTTATCTAATTTGCTTCCGTTTTGTCAAGAAGAAATAATTTTCAGCAGCCAAGATCCTGAAGAGAGAATTTTTTAGTGGGAGAATATTTAATATCTTCTGTGTGTGAAATTGTAAGCCAGAATTCAATGTCTGGCCTTTAAATAAATTATAACAGAGTAATGTGAGTGACTCTCAATACTTTCAGAGGTGCCAAATAAATATAAGGCCATATTGTTTTTCTCAAACAGGAAATAGCTTATTGAAATCTTGAAGTCAGTTTTTGTCATATCTTATTAAATTATGTAATATCCAAACTAGAAAAAGAGTAAGTTTTAGACAAGCATCTAATATTGCAAAGACAGATCTTTGCAGCATAAAATTAACCTTCACAATATTACAACACAAGCAAAAGAATTAGAATAAAAAAATTAGTGAATATTAACCTGACTAAATCTATACTGACAAAATATTTGCAAAGAAAAAGATAGATTAAGTAATTTGAAACTCCGGAATAATGTCAAGTTTGGATTTTTTTGTCATCTTTAAGTGCATGTGGAGAAGTGGTTAGCTTCACTATTAGTGTTGAAACAGGCTGAAGAGTCCTTCATTCCTAAGGGAGAAGACTGAAAAGACATGTTCTTTCTTCCTTTGATCCTATCAAGCCACAGAGGTTTATATCTTAATGAGGAAGAAAAAGGTTCCTTGCACATCTACCCTATGAACATTTGTCACTGAGAACTGACAAGCAGCTTGTCCAGAAACAGTCCATCTGATGTTATTCAGTTTGCCCCATCTCTCTTAGAATTGCTGACTGTTTACAAAGGTGTCTTTGATTAGCTACCCTTCCCACAACTAACCTTCCTTACTACTAGGCATCTGATTTATTTTATTTTCTCAGCCTGTGGCAAGGTTGCTGAGGTAGCTTCAACACTGCTCATCCCCAGCAGGAACTCAAGCCAGAAGATGGCTCTTGCTGGTTCTGGGCCACGTTCACTCTGTTTGCATGGCAAGAAGCTACTGTCACACACCAAATACCAGCAAGCCTTGGGGACACCAAGGCAGGCATGTAGGGTGTGCAGTCTAAATTGATGCCTGCTAATAGATCAGATGTGCTGAAGGCAGGAAATCTGACTCCAGAATTTGACTCCAGAAAAGGTATTCAGCAGAAAGGGACAGCAACCTCTCCTCAGACGAAGGTCATGGCAGAGGATAGCCAACCCCAAAAACTAAGGCTTTGGAATTAGGATAAAACAGGATCATTTATGTGCTGAGTTAGTATACTTCTCTTCTGGCTTTTCTAGGTATCACAGGAAGGTAAAAGCTGTTGTCTAAAAAGCCCTGAGGTATGTCTCCCATGGTATAATGAAGTCAATAGGTCTAAATTCAAAGGACTTATTATTAACCTGCAGAAGACCATGTATGCAGGTAGCATCCCTTTAAAATGACAGTATGATAAGTCTACTCTGCTACATTGACTCACATCTTGAAAACATATCAGTTTGATTTCGTGCTACATACAAATGGAGAAATTCCTTCCACTAAGAAAGGGGTTTTTTTCTGTATTTTTAGGCTGATTCTCTAATGAAAGGGGAGCGTTATGTAATGGCAGTATTGATCCATCTGTTAGCTTCCTCCATAAATGTGACTGAGGCAGAAGTCTCAGGGATGAGAAACAGATGACTGAGAGAAGGCGGAGAAGTGAATTAGTGCCCTACGGGGAGGGGAGGGGAAGGGGAAGGGGAAGGGGTGAACTCTGCGGTTCTCCTTCTTGCTGCAGGCAGGGCAGGCAGCGAGCACTGCCCAGCAAGACCCCCCCGTAGCGCAGACTCAGGCACAGGACCTGCGGCCGAGGGTTCGGCTGGATGGGGAAGGCAACTTGGTTGGAAGGAGGAGAAATAATAAGAGAAACGGCGGGAGGTATGGCAAGGGGAGGTGTTGGTATGCCGAGAAGGGTTAAGGGAGGACACAACATGGGGCTGGGATTATTGGGGGGAGGCAGTGGACGGGACACAAATCCAAAGAAAGCAATTAATTCTGCTGGTTTTGAAATGACTGGGCTTTTGGGGAGCTAAGGAGGGGAAGTGATTTCACTCTCAGGCTGACTACCCAATAGATGGGATGTTTGTCTATTAAGGAATTAACAGCTGAGGATTAAGAGCACAGGAAGTTTACCACAGAATTGAAAAGCAGTTGGGAGAAGGCTCACTGGATAAACTCTTCCTTCTCTGCAGAATGCACTCTCTATTCCACCGATGTCCTCTGCAGAAACAAACCAATTGCAGCCCTCGCTCAAGCACACAAAAATATAATGAATCTTTTCTTTTCCCAATTGCTGCCTTCTCTGATGAACAGAACTATCACCTCTGGATAAAGGATAGGGATTTTCTGAAATACGTCCTTGAGGTAATAAATGTCATCCTCTCTGAAAAGCAATCTCACCTCAAGATAACTAAATCTTTTTTCCATTTATCAAATATCAGAACGATAACTATCCTTACTTGCTATTTAAATTCCTCTGCAGAAATTGAATTCTCGCCTCACGAATAAAGATTGTTGCAATTATTTTCTCAAACAGTAAGCACTGCTCCGGTTTAAAAAAAAAGCAGCAGGGGTTTAGTGGAACAGCATAATCTGCAGACTGGGGGAACCAAGCCATTCGTGTCCATATTTTATACTCTAGGTATCGTTTTCTTTTTTTTTCCTTTTGTTTTGTTTTTTTTGGGGGGAAAGATTTTCCCATTAACTGAATACTATTTACTAGTAAACTTTGAATAAGGTTCTTGGGTCTGCCAAAATTCAGATCAGAATAAAACAGGCTCATTTATAGCTCTAGTCTGCATTTGCATGTTGTAGGTGTTTCACATGTGTTCAGCTAAACATCACGTACACATCCTTGTGAAGAAAAGCAGTGATTTGATTCTACTCCAAAACTCCACACACAAAAATTCGAAGTGACTAGAATTATACAAGCACTATGGTGGTCTGAGCACCATGAATTCAATACCACAACAATTTTCTCTGACAAGAAACAAAGCAAGAGAATTCTTTCCTTATTCTACAGTCAGCTGTTTTAGAGAAAACAGTGATAAATCATCTCTAATTCAACTGACATAAATCATTAAAAACAATCTACCTTCATTGTCTGAAGACTCAGTAATGGATCTGCTTCAGAATATGCTGTCTCAGAAAAATGTAAGTAGAAAGAATGTGTGTTTCTGCTTTTACAAATATATTTCAAACCATTTTTCTTGAACGCTATGAAATAGCTCTTCGTTTTGCTAAGATCGAAGATTGATATAACTTCATATTTAAAATCTTCTACAAAACAGAAACAATGGCCACACAGTTTACCATCTTTTTTTTTTTTCCTTCTTGTTTATTCAGCTGTAGTAGTGTTGAAGTTATCATTTTCAATGAACCCTTTTAAAAATAAGGTAGCAATTGATGGAGGTACCATATGAATTGACAAAAAATCCCTCTTTTTTATTCTCTATTCCTTTCCCTTCTCCCCCTTTTCTTTTAATTGTCTCAAAGTCTGAAAGGAATACAAGTTCTCCCCCATGAGCCACTATTTGCTCATACACGTCTGTTTCGGAGCTATAGCTTGCGAAGGCTCAGGCTACTCCAAGCCCCTGCAGCCTCTCCCAGCAGGGCAAGACTTTCCCAGAGCTAGAAAAGAAAGCCTGGCCTTTCTGAAGACATGCCTACACCTCATGTCCCCTGTTTTAAAATGATGCTGTCATATTTTCTACTTGCTTGTATAACTGCATTTAAAAAAAAATTCCAAGTATTTCTGTGTACCTATCAGACATTTCTTTAAGGATGACAACAGCTAGCCCGGTTGCATTACAGAGACTATGGGATTATATGGTAACAACATAGATGCGACAAGGTATTCCAGGAAGGATGCTTCTTCCCTCACACATGGAAGGGATCGTAACTGTGGAGGTCTGACGGTAGGTCTGGATGCGATCTGTATTCTCTAGCAGGTCTAAGCTGTGGCTGGTATTTAATTTCATATGGGTATCCAGCTAAAGAGTAAAACCATGTAGTGATTTAATTAACCAGTTAGGTTCTACAGACAGACCATAATACAAAGGTCATATACTGTATCATAATATAATAGCCTATATATAGGTGATCACAAATATCTCATCAGTCACATCTGTCTGATTCTTCAGGTGTGCTAAAATCGTGGTTTTCTTCAGGCTTCTAGGACGGTGTCTTTTTCTTGCTGTGTTGCATACATTACCATTATCTCAAACAGCATATTGGCTTCATCTCTGAAGTTTCAGTCAGGCTCCTGTGGCGATATCAGCAGCACACAAGTGCTTTTAATAAGCTTTCAGAAAATGTAATGAGGAGGATGATTTCTCTTCAGTTCTGCTTGGCTCAGTGCTAGAACACAACAATGGGATGTCGTCAGAATAAAAGTTTGAATCATGCCGTCTCATTTGCTTCCTTTCATTAGTGTTTGGGGGAGGAGGGGGCTGTTGTGACAGCTGGTCAGTAGTGATTCAATTATATGCTCCATTCTCTGGACTTCAGTTCAAGATGTCCTTTGGCAAGCTGAGCAACTGCTTGATGATAGATTTAATAGCTAGGATTTGATAGAGCATGCAAAAGAACACGACTGATTTTTATACATTTCTCAGGCGGCATGCTTTTGAAGGTGCACTATGAGCTATGGAACATCCATTTCGCCAGAGCTTCCCATTAAGTCTCATTCTCCTCTCCCTTATGTAGTGAAAGTGACCTGTAATCCCCCCCGCTCCTCCAGCGTGTGGAATTATATAGGTCAAAATGAAAGAAAAACCAGTCTCACAAGTGCTAAGGACTCAAAAACGGATCTTTCCTGATGTAATGTTACTTCAGTAATGGTCACTTCTCAAGCGAGAGGGAGAACCTGTAAAATACAAGTTCACTGAGGATGCTGACGTCAGGCCTGCGATTGTGCAGAAAAGGACACAAGGGGCCCTCCAAGAGCTCCAACATCATTCAGCTGTGGTGCTTTTGGGTGTCTAGGGCAGGTGAACTCTCCTGTTTCTGTATCAGAGCATGCTGGACATGGCGTGCAGGGAAACAATTTATTCAGCCTTTGAGTTCAAAGAAGCTTGGCTGAGAGCTCTCCCACCTATCTCAAACACAAAGAAAACTGAAGTCAGTCTTCTGAAAAACGAAGGCAGTGGAACAAATGATGAGTTAAGCAGATAGCCAGGACTGACTGAGAGATCTTGCTAATATTTTGCAGCCTATGCCTATCACTAGTCTTTCATGGATCCCCTCAGAACAGTCGTCTGAGTTGAAGGAAAGATGGCTGCCAAAGGAGTCTTCTCTGCAGAAGAACGCTGCTTCTCACTTCTGATGCAACACGGTCCAACTTGCATAGCTGGGAGATTCAAGCCTTACCTGTTCTGCCAGATTTCCTGAGG
Source organism: Fulmarus glacialis (assembly GCF_000690835.1). Classification (NCBI taxonomy): domain Eukaryota; kingdom Metazoa; phylum Chordata; class Aves; order Procellariiformes; family Procellariidae; genus Fulmarus; species Fulmarus glacialis. The sequence continues at coordinate 57,693 of NW_009202164.1, forward strand.
ACTTTAAGATGACTGAATAAATTATTTGGAGCAGAAGCGTTTACTATCTTTTTAGATACTTTTTGCAAGTAGAAATCTAGAAATCTATTTTGTGAGGAATATGAACCTCATACAGATTCTCATGGAAATATGCTGTGAACATTAGTTCACAAAATTATTCCATTAAAAATCATAAAGTGAGAGACAACATCACTGCAGGTCATCAGAATATTTGTGAAAAAATACAAAATTATTCTATTTTGCCCTTCCTTTCAGAATACAAGCAACTTAGTGCTGCTATTATGCTTGGCAGTCTTGCATGAAAGTAAAAGCTTCTCTTAATTCTTAGTTTTTTAAAAAAAGAGAAATACTTTAGTACTTATAGTGTAAATATACCATAGTAACAAGTATATTAACTATACTGTACTACAGTTAGTATAGCAACTATACTTTAGGATTAAGTACACTCACACTTGTGTATAACAATAACTAGCTAAAGCTGACATCTTTTTCTTACAATATTAATGAATGCAACCAGTTTCATAAAATCTTCTTCTAATATAGGATGAAAAGTGTAAGGGAAATATGCAACACAGTGCTAGAAGGCCGCAAAAGAATTTTGTTACCATGAGCTCATAATTTTACAAAATATCCCTGTAGATACTGGGCATACATTTTTCTTATCTAATCTATGCCCAAAGGTCATTTGCACATTTCAGTGAGATTTCTTGGGGAGGCTGACTTATTGAGGGAAAATTATGGTGTATTTTCATTAAATCACATTCACTGGTTGGAAGACATACCACAAATAGCTAATATTTGAAAAATGGTGAGCAAACAACTAGATACAATTGAGTAAGGACAGCAAATTGTGATATCTGCCATGCCTCATCATGGTATGTTGCCAATTGTAATTTAAATATCTTTGACTATGATTGTGCCTTATGGCAGGAGCCTCTTAGGAGATTTTTGCAGGAGATAGGCCAGAAAATGCCAGTTTTTCAAAACAAAATATTTTTAATATATTGGGGGTTAATATTTGTCCCAAATTATTTCTAAGAGTAAGGATGGAAAAGGACATCATAGGGAAATATAACTCCACTGTTGTGAAAATGCTAGTTTTCTTCTCAAACAGAAGCTCAGAGTCTTTATTTTTATTAAACTTCTGTCTATTCAGGATATTCAGTTTTATTGCTCTTACTTTCTTACATAAAGATTGTATTTTTAGCTGGTGTACCTCAGTGTTATGTTAACACCATCTTTCTTATATTCGGTTTTATATAACTTTGATTTTTCTTTACATGGCATTATTTCTCTGGAATGGTTAGTGTCTTATCAAAATGACTGTTTAATCATTGCTGTTTAGTTCATTATTTTCATATCACTCTGATGACTCCTCAGGGAAGCTGACACCTGTCAGATGTTCACTTTTCTAAAATGTGCTTGAGTAATATTGCAGACATTAATTTTTAAAGTGGGACAACAGTGTTTAATCTCAGTATTTTCTGCTTCGTAAGCACAAGACTTCATCTAAAGTTTCTACTTCATCACATCTAGTTTTGAGCTACTGTGATATTACAGAAAGAGTTCTGAAATGGTCAAGTATAAAGTAGAAATCCTCCAGCAGAACAATTATCCTTCCAGTAATGCAGAGCACATACCTTCTTTAGGGAAATGGCCCTTTTAAAAAATCTCTTTCATTTACTTTAGCTCTGATTTAAATTTTGACTAGAAGACTGAAGGAATGTTTTCCAACGTACAAAACTTTGGGACCAAACAAACTGTCCTCAAACCACTTGGGTAATATGCTTCTGCTGTTAAATTTTGTGCTTAGGATGTGGCAAAAGGAAGTGAAGTGGCTGGTGCTCACAGAAATGAAGCCATCAACAGAGCCCTTGAGTGTGCTGCTGAGGCACCTGGGAGCAGTTCTGCTTACAGGCATTCTGCCTCAAGCAGTAAAAACAACCGCAAAAACATCCTCAGAGAAGGTTGTATTGAATGTCCTCAGAAAAAAGTTTAAATCCTAAATGCTAGAACTGTTAAGGGGAAATAAGTCATAATCAAAATATTGGCGCTGACTAATTTGGCTTCTTGCATCAGAAGCAGCGAGGGAGTAACTGGTTTGCTTCTTCACTGTTTCTGTACTTATGGCTAATAATACCATAAACAGATCCAAATGCCGTAGTATTTAATACCAAAGCCATAGTACGAAAAGGACGTGACCCCAAAATAATGTAGCGCATCATTTGCACTGAAGTTTATATAACGAAAAGCTGATACACATCCGTTCGTCTGGTGATTCACACAACTCCTCAATGAGCACCACAGTTCCCACTTCTCCCAGCAAGGACTGGCTTTTGAGGCAATCTGCTGGCGGCGACATGGATGGGTGCCACTGCTTATCTATCCATACCTAGGTTTGGATGTTATGGGAGGTGGGGTCCTCTGAATTTCTAGAACATGGGAGGAAATGTAACTACATGGGAACACATGAGATGGGGAAGAAGATAAGGTGATGATGTTTTCCCCTCTGATACATCACTAAATCTCAAGAAGAAGTTGGGAACATTTTCTTGTGCTTAGAGTAGAGGATGAATCTGATCTGTTTGCCCTCACAGTGCTACAGATCTGTCAAGCCTCACATATTAAGTCTCACTCTGATACATTTACCTCATGCTCTCCAACTATCTTCAGCACATGCATTGACCGCATTGTTTCTTGGCCTCTGGGCCCCTGGTGTGACATATGATAAATCAACAGATACAGATACTTCGTATTCGCTAGCTCTTTCACAAGTACAAAGCTGGCCTAAAATTTTTCCCCTAAAATCTGTTTTACTTTCTTTACAAACGAAAGTTGAGATTCTTTTATGATTACAAGCATCCAAGGAAATGGAGATTTAAGGCAAGACCTTAACACCATGTCAGTCGAAATATAATCAGAGCCCTCCTTTGTCAAAGGTCCCAGTAGGACAAGGCTAGCACCCCACCGGGAAAGGGTTTTTTACACTATTTTTGACGTCATGCAAAAACAGTTATATATTTACTGTTAAGCCTCCTAATCCATAGCACCACCTCGGCCCTCTGTGTTCTATATCACAACTGACAATATGTAACATTTCAAAACTTTAGGGTAAAGGTCATCGTCACACTCAACTGATGATAACAGGATAAAACCAATGAGACTGTAGAATAATTTTCAAATAAAATTAATCAAAATTCTGAGTTTCATTAAAGAATATCTTTTATGCAGCATGTGTGTGGGGAGGGGAGTTGACAACCCATGAGAATTTATAAAGAATTATATTCCTTGTTCTGAATCTTACAAGAAGTCTTCAAAAACGGATGGAAAGATATTCCTTCTGTAATGTATGTTTTACTATACAAACTCATTCACAAGTCCATCCAAGTACACCCTCACAAACTGTCGCACCAGGAACTAAATCACATAACTAGATGATTCATTTAATCTTTCAGAAATTAAACTTAATTTATTAATTTATGTATTAATAAATGGCAACTAACAACTTCATGGTGTTCTCAGCAGCTCTCCCCACATTCTGTACCAAGTCTAATGCTTGAAAACTGCATTACCAAAACCGCCATCCCTTTTACCCACCATACAGATATAAACATACAAACATGTTCAATAGAATATGGTTTATGAAGATCTTTCACTTAAATAAGAACGAATCAAGGATTCAAATAACCATCCAACACAATAAATTATTCCTATTACAGCCATCGCTTCAGTCAACCCCGACAACGAAGCATTTAACCTGTTATAGAGACAGGAAAATATTCTACACCTCTTTTTGTTTAAGTCTTTTTCTTCAAACGCAACACTCAAGAACAGAGGCGTACTCCTTTACAAAAAACACCCCATCATGCCTTCTGAAGAGGAAAAATAACCTTTGCTGTGAAACGTTTTCTTTACAAGCCTTTGCTCTCAAAATATTTTGTTGCTGTGCATTTCTTCCAAAATCTTCTGAAACAGATATGTAAAACATCCACAGTAATTGCTTGAACCAGTATGTGAGACCTAACTGAGATTAAAAATAGGTGTAGTTGGAAGAATATCAAGCAAAATGTAGAAAATATTAAAATTCAGTCTTTTCCACAGGCCTCTAGAAATTATATGTAGATCAATTTATTGTGGAAAGCCCTCTTGTCTACTTTAGCTTGCTGCAGAATTTAAATAAGGCAAACTTTTTTCCTGGAGAAAAGCAGAAACACTTATTGTATTCGATATTCAACACTTTCCAACATTTTTCAAGAAGGAATGCACAGGACCTTACTTCAGTTAACTCTGTGCTTCAAAGGCAAAGAAAAGAAGTGCTAGACAAGCTCACTAATTATAGAATTCAAGACTATGTTTAAAAGGAAGCGTATTGAAAGCTTTTCTGCAACAGTAAGTTGTTTCCCAAAGGAACACGGACAACAATAAGAAATGCAGTATCTTAGAATTAGTAGCTTAGAATTGCATGAAGTAGTATCTACCACGGGGGAAAAAGGTATGTATTTGGCTAAGTTTTTGTAATAATTCACGCTTAAATAAATGTGAAAAAGGAGAGTGAAAAAAGCACATTCAGCTAAACATTTTTGTTTTTCAGAGAAAGGATGACCACCAGTTGTAGTCATAGGATGTGAATAGGATTCCTAGTTGGTGTTGCTTCTTTCACCTTCTCTCTGTGTTTGTTACTTAGCCACATTCAATGTCCAAATTAATAACTCAACAAAGTTTTCTTAATGCTAACAGAAGGAGATTCTTAAGACAGTAGATGAAATATTGTCATTTCTTGTGGTATCTCCCTAAACAGTGTTTGGGCCAACATGTTTAGATAATTTACCATTGTGTCTTACATGGGTACAAAGCCATTACTCTGAGAGACTGGAATGAAAAGGGAGTGTAGTATTGCCTGGAAAGCGACATCTGATATTGGCTGTTGTCTTAGAAAGCAGGTCCGTCCCAGCCTCTCCATTTTCAAAATGGCATGGTTAGTAAGGACTCACTTTTACATATTGAGTATGTGTGTAGTAGAAATATCTGTATTTTCTGAAATGAAAGCGCTTTATATAGAGAGATCAACTGTATTTGTGTACACTGAAAATCTTCCTATATCTATAGCATCTGTTTAGGACTGCGCACTGAGGAATGGGGCAAAATATCCTGCCTTGACTATTACACAATTTGGAAAGTTCGATTGATAAAGGATACTGCCCCTTCCAAGAGCAACAGTTTTAACCGCCCACTCTCCCACTTCTTTGATGGGAGCAAGCCCAAAAATTAGGGTTTTCCCCTACTTCTCCCTCCCTAATCCATCCCTTTTCCCAATCATTTCCCTTCCTGAGGCAGGAGTCATATGCCTGTGGCCCTTCATCTTTGAGACGGCAACATTCAGTTTTGCCTGTACTGTTGAGAGGACACGAGCCAAATCCAAAAAGCAGTAAGACCTCGACAGATCTAGTTTGGGTGCACTTGTAAAGCACTGAGAGAACGAGACAGAAACAGCCCCTTCAACAACTGTCCTTAGGACTTGGAGGAACAAGAGCAGAACTCCTCTAATTACATGCTCAGAAGAGTGTTCACCCAAGATCCCTCGTCAAATCAATCCTCTGTAGTGCCCTGCCAGGAAGACTCACATTTAACCCTCCCCATCTAGAAGTGCAAGCAGCTCCTGGTTGAAACAGCAACTATGCATTTCGTTACACACGGCTTTCACTATTTCCAATATTTCCAGGTGAGAAAGATTGCAGGTGGGAAACAGGGAGACAGGGTTTTAGGTGAGAAAGCATGAGGAAAAGAGTCTTTTTAGATATGATGCAGCTTTACAGAGAGGTTCTCGTTTTATAGAGAGGGCCAAATAACTTCCCAGTCTCTAGTGCATGCCTGTAACTTCAATCCCAATTTGCAGCCAAAGAAATGATTTCTCTAGTTCATCAAACAGATAAAATTCCAGACTACCTCAGACTACAGGAAATATAACAGTTATTTCAACATTTTCCAGGGAAAAAATACTAGAGTTCTGTCATTTTATTTCTTTGTTTTTACACCATTTCATCAGGCAAAGTCTCAGCTGGAGTATTCAGTACTCTTCTATTCAGTGAATTATCTTAGATTAGGTGGGACATTCATTCTATCATGATTGAGGTGAAATTATGATATTTACAGGAAGACAGTCAAAACAAAAACAACCCTTAGTTTCTAAAAAAACTTAGTTTCTAGCAATGGCACTGCTAGAAAGTGCCATTGACTTTTAAAGAGGTTTAAACTCTTAAATGCCTTACCACTTTTGAAAACAGGACCTGGATTTCTAATTGACTCAAATATATTAGGAAATTGTATACAGGGTTAAGCTAGATATCCAGATTTTTTTGGTAATTGACATGCTTCTCGGAACCATTTTAAGATATACACCTCTTGGGTTTTGACTGAATATTTTATGTACAGCATTGTTGTGAGCCCATTAATCATCATTTTTGCTCTATTGCTCCCACCTGGAAAGTATGAGCCTGTAATTGAAAAGGCAAGTTTAGCATTTAAATTGGTAATAACACAGTTTCATTGCCATTCTCCCCAAAAAGAATTTGAACATTATGGTGAACCATATCTCATTGATAAGTGAATGGAAGGAAAGTAAAGCTTTCTCATTACCAGGCCCCCGTGAGCTAAGTCATTTGTTTGTTGAGCAGAGCCTTCTATTGTGTTGTAACAATTACTTTTACTCCCAGATATGATAACTCTTTGAAGCGGTATCTGGGAGACACACGTGATCTGTATTAGCAGAGGAGTAACACAGTGTTGGCTGATAAACTAATCTCATTTGCTATGCACCTGATATTTCATTGTTGTGGGTTTTTTTTTCTTCTAGTGGTGAAAGCCATGGACTCTGATTCAAATAATTTAACTCAGCAGAGTAAATTACTTAAATCCAAGACAAAGTTTGAGATTATAATTTTCTTTTAGAAACTTCTGTTGAAAACATAATGCTGTGCTTTAGCATTTTTTAGCTAGCTAGAGATTAGAACAGAGTTTGAATAAAGGCTTGTTACGCTGGCAGGTAGGTATGTATGTTATTCTAGGATACCTTTTCAGGTTAAAAACTTTCAGTAAGCTCCTCAATCATCCTGTGATTAGGAGAAGGAGGGTATGGATAAGTGCTACAACAAGACAGTGAAACAGTCTTCATTTATCATAAATTACAGCTAGCATTTACAGATAAGACACATGAAATACAAGATGGATGGATCATTCTGAGAAATTATTAATATCATAAAGTTAACAAAACTACAGACTGCTGCAAAGTGGTTTTGCTACTTTTCAGTACTCTATGTGCAGAGTAAATGTGTATGTACACCTAAACTAGCAAAACAATCCAATCTGTACCTTTAGTTACAGGCTTAGGGAAGTATTTTCTGAAGCAGCATGGACTTATAAACATCTTGGTGGCTAGGATTATGCTTGAGTGATTTTTTTTTTTGACCAATCTGTACTTGTAATTGGTAAAAACCCTTATTGTTATGTAAAGTAACAGTCCCTATATACAGTTGTACCAGGATACCCAGGTATCTCATAAATTCAGAGTCAAGAGTAATACACATTGCAGGGGAATGAAAAAAAAAAATTCAAATGTAACTTTAAAGCTTCTATGTGTTCATATTCAAACAAAAAACCCATACAGATTCCGGTACGAATCTCTGTTTTGCTGAGCCATCCTCTGGTTTTATTCATTGTACAGGTAAAAGTGGGCCCCCTGACCTCAGACATTGATCAATATGCCAATATACTTGATGAAAAAGTCTTGTGCCCTGAATATTAAATAAAATCCTGACAAAGAAGGGAACAGAAGATTATACTGCTATACAACTTCATGGTTCTAAGGAATCTAAAAGCTTTTTTTTTTTTTTCTTTTCCCTGGAGAAAATGACTAAAAAGGAAAAATCTGTTATGCACGCAATGCTCACCTTTGATACCTTTATCTGCTCACAGGAGCAAGAAGTAGACACAGTCTCTCACTAGTCACAGTTATCTAGCCTGCAGAACAGCACTGTATTTCAAGGCGTGGAGGCAGAAGCCACTCTGATAAGTAACCAGAGAGTTCTGGCCTCTTCCACATCCACTGAGTTGGCAACTTCAGGCAACCAAGCTCTTATATCTACTCATGGCCAAAAAACGACCTCTCTGCACGCATCTGGCAGGTACCCCATTCACCTGCATGAGATTTTTTTGATGCTGGCTAGTTCCTGCCTCACGTTCCTGGGCACTGAAGACACAAAGGACAAATACTGAAATGCTGTTCATACACCAGAATTCGAGCTGTGCATTTCTTGGGCATCACTGCAACTCATCTCCTCCATCAGCTGCCAGTCAGCATTTTATACGTCTGGGTAATGCAGCTGCATACTGGACAGCAGAGATGAGGTTTTTTAAGAGATTCCCACGAATCTGCTTCCTTTCTGAATGCTTTGTGCTGGCATGTCCTGAAAACAGACACTCACATATCCCAAGGAGAAGCCAATAAATCCTATATGTGGCACTTATTTTTGCCTCAGAGGGCACTGCATGAAGCCATGCTTCTGTTGTCCTTGCTGATTTTATGACTCTGCTGGGGAGGGCTCGCCTTGTTCACAGGCACCTTTATGCATTTCACAGTGCTAAGGCTCAGCAACAACCCTGCCAATAAAGGTATCTACTGCCTGATACCTCTTTCTTTACGACTGTCAGGACCAGCAGCTCTTTTCAGCCTTCTCACTTTTTTCTATTCCAGGCAAGCCAATGACTCTCCCATTTCACTTGTAATCCTCTAAAAATCCCCACCCATTTCACACTCGTTCTCCTCTGGTCACTACCAGAAGAAGAAAGAACATTCCTCATCCCACACGGAAAAGGGTCTGAGCGTCACACAGCACTTGTAACTGTGTTTGATGTGACTGTGGCAAGTAGGAAAGAAGAGATTAATAGTTCCATGAAAGAAAATACATGTTCATCCTGATGCTATCTTGTGTCACCCTAGGCTGCATGCTCCAGACTCCACCTGCCCTAAGTTAGGTACCAATGTAGTATAGCGAACGAGAACAGGCAGCCTGACAGCTGCAGCAGCTCAAAACGTGGTCTGAATCTGTTTTGAAACTTGAAAGTACCCCTCTAATAAAGTTTCAGGTACTGATGGTTGTTCTCTTTGCCCACTACTGAGTCTGACTTTCCAAATGACATTACTGATGTTCACACTCCTGACTAGGAACAGTGAATTACCAGTAGTTATCTGGTGAACACTGCTACATTAGGCACAGTCATCATACTCCATGTGCCACTCCCATCAAACTATGTATACAAGATGCTGACACAAGCCTTTACAGCTGGGCTTATTTGGAAAGAACCCTTCTGTTTTTGAAAAAATCCCTCTGTGGGTTTCTCTCCAAGTTTCCTGGGCTAAACCAGGATTTCTTAATCACATTTATGAATAGCTGTGAATTACCAGGAGACACCAGGTGTGACAGCCCCACTGCAAGTAGGCACAGATCTTCAGTATGCAGGTAAATGGATTAAAGATTAACTTGTCCCTCCCTAAGAACCAATGAAAATTCTCTGCAAACACACAGAAAGACATATTAGCAATCTGTTTTCAGATGATGATTGCAACTAAATTTTCTTCCACTTGCTCTAGCTGAGAATCATCATCTTCAAGGAAAACTCAGACAAAAGCACCTTAGCACTCAACAGTTGTCTTTTAAGCACAGAAGCAGAATCCTACTGGAGAAGCTTGCACTATCATGATAAATTGTTATAATATTAACTTGTTCATAGGCAGGTAAAAGCCATCACATCTACAAATGTGCACAAAGGTTCTAATGTCCATATGATTTCCAAAGTATTCCTCAATAGTTTGAAAGGCACACCACACTGACAAGATGACTGCAAAATAATATTTTTTCCCTCCCTCCAAGCATATAGTCTTTGGAAAAATTGTCCAATTCCTGTTCCTCATCTGCCTTTAATAACCTTAGTAAACTATTTAAATGTAAATCTGTGAACTAAATTTATTTCATCTTAAAAATGAGATTTAAATATTATTTGATGAAACAAAGCTCCTCTGTCCATCTCAGGTTCGCAATGTAATTCTGCTTTCTTACAGAGATCACAAAATGATGAACCTGCAAACCAAAATAACACCATGAAGAACAGTATTCATTAATGAATCAAACTCAGGTGGTAAGTAGGTATGCTGAAAAGCAGTTACAAATCAAGCTAAAGAAGTGTTGTGAAGAAATCTTAGGGTTCCCTCCCAAACGCAGCACTAATGGGAGACTGACTATACACATTTTTGTAAGACAGTGCACATTAAAAGTGTCCTGCCCAGTGTGGGATCAGATTTTTGTGCTCTTGCATCTTTCTTACTCACTCTCTGATGGAGATACTTCATAGAGAATGGTCATTTGATGTCTATAAAACAGTACAAGCACTATGCTACTTTCATTTCAAGGAATGCATTTCACTGCTGCTATAAGGCAACAAACTGTTTTTCATCCTTGGAGAGATCAAAAAATATCTATTTTCAGAAATATTTGCTAACAAAAAAAATAGGACCATGACAATCCTGAGCTGTCCTTCTAGCCACAAAAGTTCCTTTGCCTCTGTAGGGTGCCGAGTTGCAAAAGCTACTAAGAGGAGTAAGTGTCCTTCTAGGCTACTAGGTCAGTTTTGACACTTAAAAAGATAATCCAGACAGATCCTCAGGGGGATTGGGGAGGAAGTCAACAAGCTGATCCTCCTATGGAAGGGAAATAACAGCAATTCTTTCCAATAGCGAAAAATCTCCTTCTTGGTAGATCCTCGAAGGGGATAATCCTCCGCTAATCTAAGATTTTAGTACTTAAAGCACACCAAGAGAAACGAGCTATACTGAAACACTCCTCTGGTAGAGTGTATCAACCCAGAAAGTCTAAGCCTGCAAACATATTATAATTACAAGAAGAATATGGCTAAATGTTGGTACCAAAGGCTACCTGTAAATAATTGTTGCAATTTGTATTCAGGGGGAATTCAGCATTCCAAGTAGCCATAAAACAGAGCTCTAATATTCTTACAGCAATTAAAACCATGTAAACAGCCTACATAAAATGCTGGAAAATAAACAAAGTTTCTCTTTCAGCAATGTGCAGCCTGAATTTGAATACAGTTAAGTCCCTTCCTTTAAATAAGTACTGAAGCAATGTCAGTGTAATTGGTCCTTTCTGAGGGACTCCATTAGAAACCACATTAGTGAATGAAGAAGGACTAGCAGTACTGGTCTGCATCATCCAACTCAATGTGAACTGATACCACATCACTGACAAGATGATGCCTTGACTTTTGTCACCTTGAAGTCTGCAAGTGATCTAGGTTATACTTAGCTTCTGCTTACTGATTCGAATCTTACTTGCTTTACTTTCTTCAATAATCCTGTTCCTCAATAGGGCAAGCAGGGAATAGTTATTGCATGTTCATGATGTTCCAGGCAATCCTTTAAAGTCCTCTGAAAAAAATTAGCAAGTGTTTCATTCCTCTGCATTAGTATATATGATGCAAAACATTGATTCAGGAAACTAATTTTCACAAATCATTTTCTCCTAATACTTAATAATACTTAATAATACTTAATAATGAAAACATGGAATTTCAAATTTATTTCTATTTCAGATTCATGGTACAATTTTAGTCCTTACTGTAGAAGACGTTAAGAATGATCTTAAAGTAAATATTCCAGCACATATTCTTCATTTATATGTCAATATTCACTAATGCTGTGAATACAAAACCATCTTTTTTCTTTTGCAGGTTTCTCGTACAGTACCCTGCAGAGCTGACTCACCTGCGGAGAAGTTACCAGAATCTTTTCTACTTGCTTTACTCTACAGCTCTTTAGTACTTCTGGGAGCAGTATGACAGTGTGCTCCCCCTGCCCCCGATCTGACTTTTTCCCTAATCCTGCCCAAGCGATAATCACCTCTGGCAACCATGATGAATGCATCTGATGGATGCAGATGACAACACAACAGGCGATGCATTCACCTAACCACAGTGCTGATCAATGCGTGACTCCAGCCAAATTTGGAGAAAACTAACTGCAGTCGGTATGTAAATATGACTACGAGCCAATCATTTTACCCCCATAAATAGTGGGCAGCTCAGCGGGCTGCACCCCCTTGAGTAGGGATGCCTCTCACGGTTACTCCTCGAGGTTGAGAGATTCCCTGCTGCAGCAGATTCTCGGTAAGTGCCTAAGAGCATGCTAAACTTGGAAATCTTAGCTAAGTGATATAAAGGATTGATTGCGCATATATAATCCTTTAGACATAAACCGCTGACCAAGTCTGGATCCCGCTGCACCTAGACTCCTCTCTGAGAAGGAGTTTAGAACGCAAGGGGGTCCTTTCTACCTCATGACTCAACGGGAGGCTCTCCCTGACACTTTGGTCTGACCCTGTCCTCTATGCAGTAAATAATCAAGTGTACCTTGCCATCGAATCTTGTTAACTCACTGTCGCATTTACTATCAAACTTTGTTAAATTGCTATCTTACATCAATAAAGATATTGCTACTTCTCTCTTACAAGTGGAGTGCATCTCTCTCGCTTCATCTGCGACAAGCAGTTAGCTACTGGCTTTTCTTCCACTCCAATTTCCTTGAATCCAAGTGAAATAGCAAAACTGCTAGAAATGTAAACCATGCAGTCCAGTGGCCTTGCCTATAACAACACTCCTAATTATTATATGTTGGCATTTCTAGTACCTTTTCAGATGGCGAACCTTTTGGACAAATTTCATGATTAAAAAGCCTAATGGAAACCTTCTTGAAAACAATTTTCCTCTGTATTAGATGACTAGTAATACATTTTGCACCTGACATAGGTTTGTAGAAATTTTACACCGTAAGTTTAGTAACTTATTCAAAAAGGAACAATCACTGTTTACTTGTCAGCACTGGGAACAGTAATATGAATTACCTCTTACACACACACCCCTGTGCTTGTACTACTAATTTTTTTTTCTTATTACTTGATAAGCTGACAGCAGTTGGCTGTTGTTCCAAGCTTTTATTTCCCTGACAGCTTGGCTTTCTTGTCTGGTTACGTTAAAAGTAAAGAATTGGTTTCCAGCTGAACTAAGGACTAGGTTGCAAAGTCCCCGATCATACTGATTCTACCTAACTCTTCAGATAGTTCCTTGTGGCAGAAGCTGAATTTCCATTCATGTGGGTGCAATAGCTTCAACGAGCCAAGTACCTGGGACATTCATTTCAGCAAACACAACTGCATTCATTGTTCAGAGGTAAAGGAGTACTATGCTCATAAATTACAACACCTTCTCAGGCACAAGCATGAGCCCCTCTTGAAGTCTTCCATCCCTTCCTGTTCCATGCCGGAAAGGAAAATGCAGTAATGTCGTTCCATCATGGAGGCACACAGCACGTGCAGTTGGCTGGCAAAAGTGGAAGTTTAAGGTAATTTCTGAGCATATTCAGGTGTTCCAGTCACATTATCTCATCAGGTCATTTCTCAAGAGGCTAAAGACCATTTGGAGAAGAGCTCTAGGCAGGATGGCACAGCAGCTGAGGATAAAAGCTCAGGGGCCTGGCAGAGAGGGCAGGACAACCGAGTCAGAACTGCTGGGCACGTGAAAGATGACCTGAGACTTGACTACAAGCCATCCTTTCCCATTCAAACTTGAATTTCCCTCCTGGGGTAGCCAGTTGACACATGTCAAAGTGGAACCCATCTCCTTGTAATTTAGACATTGTGGATGAACTTACCAAACAGGGAAAGCATGACTGTCCGTGAATCAGTTGTCCCTCTGGACCCCTGTGCAGTATAGCCTCCTACAATTGCAGCCTTAGAAATATTTAGGAAGAAAAAGAAAAGTAACATCTAGGATATGAAGCGGTCTGCTTCCCTTCCCTCTCCTTCTTTTGATCAAAAAGTTGAAATTTTAAATAGGATTTGGGAAATGAACGTTTGGCCAAATTATAAAAGGCTCCCGGGTTCAGATCAACATCTGTTGCTTCGTTTGAGAGGTCTGGGGAGTTGTCAAGGGTTGTTTTTTTTTTAATTGAGCCATTTAATTTTTTAAAAATTGCTATTACTTTATTATATTGGTATAATTTAACACATTAGGATGGTATAATGACCAGACACTGCATTGCTGCTTCATAGAAGAATAGGACACAGCTGCCCGTGCTTTGTGCAAGCAAAGCATTGAAAATAATAGCCTTGTGATGAAAGCACATTGAGCTGTTAATCACTTTCTAGTATTTTGTGCACAGAACTATTCTTGAGATATCTGAAATTAAACACAAGAGGCAAGAGAAGGCGTCATTTTTGAGTAGCCGTGTGACAACTATGGCCATCTAACCATGTATGTGTAGACATTGCTCTACTTGAATCCACAGTAGAAAGAATACCTAGTCTTTCCCTGTTTGATGTATCTGTCAAACCCGTAATTTTCATTCCAGAAGAGTAAGTCCCAAATAGTACAGAAGATGATGATTCAGATGTGCCAGTGTTTAAATGATATAAGTTATTTGGGTGACTCCAACTATTGGGGAAAGTACAAAGGTATAACATGAGATATGTATCTCAGAAGAGACAACTAAAGAAAAAAAAAATTTAAAAATTCAAAAGGTCTGAACAGATTCAGAGACAAGAAAGTACACTTTCTCTCTATGGCTGTACTGTGAAATATTTCAAATATGAAGTCTTTTCCAGACAATTTAACCGTCTTTAAGAAAGTTAAGGCAGCATTCATTTTGCACTGATCAGTCTCTTGTGTGCATTAAAAAAAAGAATGATTTGGACAGAGACAAAAAATAAAACTTTTTGTAAAGGACAAGCATTCATTAACATACACCTGTTTATTGGAATAATCTGGAGACTTAAGACAGAGAACATTAGAAATGCCCTATTAGATCAGGCCAATGGTCCCTCCTACCCAGTATTTGGTCTCCAGTAGTGGCAACAGCAAATGTTATTCACCGAAAGCGTGCAAGCCTGCCCACTCTCTCTTGTCTATCCCCTCCACACTTTTCTAGCACCCACAGTGTGGGTTTGATTTTTAAGTGATGCTTGTTAAAGGGTACCCTCCCTGCTTACTCCCATCAGTTTAGGAACCTACTGCATGGGAACATCTACCCGAATTTTTTTTTTTTTCACCCTGCCGATACAACCTGCCTCCTTATCCTCCCATCACATGACGTTACTGAAGCTCACTGCTGGATGAGGACAGTACTTTCTCTTATCCATCCTGAACTGATCTGCTAGCTTCCTCAAGTGGCCCCTAGCTGTAGTACTGTGGGATTTGGTCAACAGCAGTTAGCATTCATCACTGGCCTCATGGGTTTTGAGCCTCAGCCACATGTCCCCTCCTCAGGCCTCTCCACTCTAAATTGAACACTCTTGTCCTTTACTCGTAACATAGCTGTTCCAAGCTCTTAAGCAATTTAGCTGCTCTTCTCTACCTGCTTTACCTCTGCTACATCCTTTCAGTCACAGGCCACATAAAGTCATGCTAGCAGACCCAGGACTGGGGTGAGGGCCAGCAGACAGGTAGTATGTTTGCAGAATAGCAGCAAGCTGCGAGGAGGCAACAGTGGGTCCCTTGCAGCATGCTATGCCACATCCCTTCCAAACACCAGACTACCAAGAGCAAAGGAAGGGGAACTTCTGTTTGAAGAAATACACACATTTTCCTATTTTATTATATAAAATAAACTTAAGGATGTGGCTGTACAGATTGCCCATCCTTTCCCGATGAGTCATAAATGCTAGATTTTAACATGTCAGGTGTCCGCGTGCATTATGCATTGCTATTTCATGACTCCCAAAAGTTTTCCTGCCGTTTTGATCCTGAAAGCATGATGAGCTTAAGTGGGAAAAAATAATGTCTCAAATTAAAACCTTGCATATCCAAACTTGTCTTGCCTGTGGGGTGAGCTCCAACTCAACTCTGCAACGCTGTCACACTCTCATTTGATACATTTGCTATGAAAGTCAGATGATTATCTGTCATGGTTTAACTTGGCAGGCAGCCAAACACCACGCAGCCGCTCACTCACTCCCCCCACCCCCAGCAGGATGGGGAGAGAATCAGAAGGGTGAGAGTGAGAAAAACTCATGGGTTGAGATAAAGACAGTTTAATAGAGCAGAAAAGGGAAAATAATAATGATAATGATAGAATATACTAAATGAGTGATGCACAATGCAATTGCTCACCACCCGCGCTGACCGATAACCAAGTAGCGATCGCTACTTCCTGGAACATGACTACCATTCATATACTGAGCATGATGTCACATGGTATGGAATACCCCATTAGCCAGCTGGGCTAGCTGTCCTGGCTGTGCTCCCTCCCAATGCTTGTTTTGTTTTGTGTTGTTTTCTTGAGCTGAATGTCCTTGACTAACAGGGTACTTAGCAACAACTGAAAACATCAGTGTGCTATCAACATTCTTCTCATACTAAATCCAAAACACAGCACTAGGAAGAAATTTAACTCTATCCCAGCCAAAACCAGGACATTAACCTAAAAAAAATCCCCCCCTTATTCTACACCATTTACGTCATGCCCAAGTCTCACATTTTTCAACACATTCCAGTTAATCACCACCACCTTTCTTCACACACACAGAGATATCAATCCCTTAGTCTATGGGCCATTCCCCTAAAATGTCCAATGAGTTCATTTAGTCCACGACTTTGGGCTCCATCTGTCATAACAGTCTTTCAGGGTAGGAGAGATGTGTGTGGTGTTGGACTATTGCATCCTGAAGCCAGTTCTCATTTCAGTATTGCTGCGCTCGTCCGGTTCTATCATCGTTGCACGTTGCTCGGTTTCATCGGAGTTCATTCTACATTAGACTGGGTGATTCTTCCTGTAATACTGTTAATATGGCATATAGTAACCACAGAAGTGATGACATACAGTATTATA
>NW_009202165.1:0-2811 GCF_000690835.1 Fulmarus glacialis
TGTTTTAGCTACTGCCTTCATGGCACTAAGAGCATGACAGAGAGATAGCGGCATGTCGATTAGACCGACGCCAGAATGTCTGTACAGGAAAGTCAACACACTCCTCTCCTCCATGCAGATGAGCTCATACCAGAGTGCACAGGTACTTCTTTGGAAGAAGCCACTTTTCAGAAAGACTGTGAGTCCGACAGCTATGAAGGCATCCTGCTTATGAGGAAAAGTATAAACTATTACGGAAAGTTAAGTATCTACATGGAAGGCAAGGGGGACTGGCAAGGGATAACATCTCAATGTGCCACATCCACAGTTTCTCCTGTGTGAACTTGGGAAGCTGGTTAGACGCACTTACTGAAGGCACATGGGAAGTGAGTACCTCCCTATGCTTTCCGTCCTTGACTTCGTAAACTGTAATGGCATCTCCTTGGACTGGGAAGGGAAACCTAAAAATCTCATACTTGGTGTACTCATTCCCGAGAGAAGAGAAAAGTAAATGTCCACTAATTCTCTGGAAACTTTGATTAAAAGCTCCCTCTGATAATCGCCTGCATTACCAAATTTTTTTTTTTTTAATTTTAAAAAAAGAACCTGACAAGAACATTATTTTCCATGTTTCATATCACACAGTTGTTTATTCAAAAAGAGGAAACTGAAAGATGCCACCTCCCTGGTCAGCTGTTCACTTGGGTATCCCATGTCTTAAAACAGCCCCACACCAATCTGTAATAGTTAGACAGGAAAATAGGGTTTTGCCAGTTTCTTCCTTGAGATTTGGCTTTGAAGTGGAAACACAGAGAGGCCGAGACTGTAGTCATGAAGAGAGGAGGTCAGGGGAAAATACTTTCCTCTCCGGTTCCTCTCTTCTCTACCAGGAAGGGCGCAGAGCCATCCCTGCATGTCCACAAGCGCCTGGCCCAGCTTTTTGCAGGGAGGTGCCTCCAAAATGCAGTGGGACTCAGAGTCATCCCAGGCCCATCTCTCACTGAAATGATGCCTGGCTCCCCAGCTGCAGCCTCTCTGGAACCAGGGGGACTGACAAGGAAAGAAGACCACACCAACTGAGATGTCGTTTTGTAACTCTGAAGAAGGACGTTTGAAGAAACAGAAGAGCTCAGAGGAGGGCACTGTGGTATTTGTTGTTTTGTTGGCAACTTGCAGGTGAAGGGCCTTTAATGGGGTCCCTAGTTTCTGCCACTTCCTTGGAGCAGAAGGAATCTGGAGATCCAGCAACATGAAACAAGTCCAATACAATCCCTTCGGGATGCCGGGTGGCACTCCTGCGGGCAGCCACGTCACCCCCACTGGCACCAGAGGCCAGAGGGCAACGCGCTGTGCCCTGTGGGGAAGCAGGGGGCAGACAAGAGAGGCACAACCACAAAGAGAAGAAAAAGTCCAAATAAATGCTGTAATCAGGCAGGATACACTCTCGACCTGACTCAAGGTGCCCTTCAAATCCTACCAGAAAGCATAGTGCACTGTTGGTAATACACGTCACCATTAGATGATATGAAGTAGTACATATGAGGCAACACATTACTAAATTTTGCCATTTGTATTGAGAATATAAATATGCATGCATGCATATATACTTATAGATAGATACATTACTTTCAATCAGATGTCCATCAGGCCCTCTTAAAAGTCGCTATTTCTGCTAGAGGAATTTTTTTGTATCGGTCATTTTCATTGCACCAAAAAGCACAGGTCACTACCTGCGTTCCCTGGCACAGTGGTCAGAGGATGGTGATGAACCTCAGCAAGTGTTTAGTCGGTTCACAAGAAACCACTACCAGCTGCATCCAAAAAGCTCTAGCCAATGACAGTACAGGGGTTGGGCCAAGGCAAACAGAGAAAGGGGAGAAGGATGGATGTCCTCCATCTCTGTTGTGCAGAACAAATATTGGTCATTGCAGAGACTCTCACAGTCAGATTTTCTGGAACATACCTGGGTACATGGGAGCTCAGATAATTCTCTTTTTTTTCAAGCATTTTTTTATTTTGTCTCCTGCCAAGTACATCCATTGCAACCAAGAAATTCCAGTTTTTCATCCATCGCCAATTTTTTTTCTAAGGAAAAATCTTTCTTTGTTTTATTTTTCTGTAGGTAAAAATCTTTTAGTACTTGAGTACAGATCAATATCTCCATAATGAAGGAAACAGAAAGAGAGAATGAAAATAATCTTATGAATCAGAACCTGTGTAAACCTCCTAGAAACTGACAAAAAGAGAAAAACTGACTAACTGAGAAAAGCAGCTTCATATACCTTTTTTCCCCCCAGAAATTCACCTGTACTAGAGGTTTAGCCATGCTCTGTATTTAATAATATCAAGCCCAAGCATTCAAGTTTGAGTCTAAGCTCCCATGGCATGCAAAATACACCATTTGGCATATCCATTTTCTAAAAGTCTTATGGTCATTTTCAAGCTTATTTCCGTAATGGTATGTTGGGGAGGAAAAAAAAACCAAAATCAAACTCATTAGTTTAAGTGAAAGCTGATAGTCATCTGTACTAGCCATTATCCTCCTAGTCTTGAGATTCCAGAAGGACGTTGAATTTTATGAGAGCTGAGATAAAAATTTTGAGTCTTTTCAAAACCATCGTCATTTTTGCATGGTTGTTCATGGTGGGTACAATCTCACATAACATTAAGGACTGCAATCGTCTGTCTCTTAATGACCTAAACTCTCTTTCAGGGGAGAGAAATGTGGGTCTCTGCACCGGGTCAAAATATATTAACACAGATGTCTGAAGTCACTGGAATCATATCAGAGAAATCCTATTTCTGCCCACTGATTAGGAGGGGAAGCAGATA
>NW_009202166.1:0-27303 GCF_000690835.1 Fulmarus glacialis
AAGGAGATCAGGTTGGTCAAGCAGGACCATATATTCATAAGGGAATATAACCCTCAAATTCAAAGGACTTAGGGTACTTTTTAAAACACATTTACATGCTGATTCTTTTGCTCAGTACATGTACAATGACTGTATGCAACCTGACACCTGCATTTCACTAGTGTTTCCTTCAAGGGATAAAGAATTGCTATAAATGGTGTATGAATGCATGTTTATAATGCCTGAGGATATAAAAAGGATAAATAGGATGAGGGATATTCACAACTGTAGTGAACTGACTGGGCAAAAGCAAGATTTTTTTCATTTGAAACGTGATGGAGATTATGTAAGTGCAACATTTCTTCCTAGCATCATCATCTCATCCATGCTGCAACCATAACTAGACTAGTTCCTTCAACAAAGTAGCTGGTCATTCCTGGAAAGGTAGGAGATCTCTGAGGATTAACTAGGCTGCCATAGTTGGTATAGGTAAGATCTCACAGTGGCACATATAATTCCCTGAGGATGGCTTTCTTTGCTCCCCCTGTTTCTGTACCATTTTGAGAGCCACATGCTGGGGTCTATTGGGGGTTGGGGGGTGTTGCATTTCCCATACCTGTTCTTTAAGATGTAAAGTTAAGACGCTGCCCTATTCATTAAGGCTTTCTTTGCAACTGTTCCAGCAAATTGAGTTTGTACCATACAGACATAGAAATGTTGCAGTGAAATAAGGCTTTGCTGAAAAAAATTGAAGGAGTTTGTTGAATAAAAGGTGCCTGAGGCCTTTTCTTCACAGGAAAGTTTTTCTGTGTAAAGCTAATACAGAAATTTCTGGCACACTACCTACTTCTAGGGCTGGACTGTTCACATTGGGAGTTAATGTGGGATAAGTAGTATTCTGTAAAATCACATCCTACCTTACTGAACACTAACTTCCCTTTTTAGACAAGCCTGGAAAGTTTAAGATTTACTCGTAAAAAGGGTTTTGAAAATGCAGTTCCATCTGACATTCTCGTGAAAGGTAAATATAACCTGCTATACAATTAACAGTGACTTGTTCTTGGCAATTCCTTTTAAAACAAATGAATTACTAACAAGACATCGGGTAATGGTATCTTGTCTGCAGAGATTTCTATTTTTGTATTTTGCTAAGCATAGTTTGATTCTTGGCTTTGTAATTAAAAAGAAGGTGACATTTTGGGTTCAGTTTTCATGGAATCAGCAGGCGTTGCAGGCAGCTGGTAAAACAAGAGAAAAGTTCTTTTACCTTTTCTTTATAACTCTATATGAATTTGATCCCATATGAGCCAGATTTCTGCACCCAAGCACAAACCCAAAGTCAACAGAGCTCTGTACAGTCATAAAAAGCTCATTGCAGAAACATTGCCCATTTTCTATTTCCATTATTGCTCACAGGTAACCTCAGGCCATGTCATACAATATGTGTAGCTATCTGTGGTGCTGCTATACTCTGCGGTGGGCCCCCAAGTTGTGCCCATTAATGGATGAATTGTAATGAGTGTTGGTTTCTTCCCTTCCTTTCATTTGAAAGGAAACCCAGAAATGCAGGGGTACAGAGCCAGGCAACAACCTGGGGTCACTCAGGATGAGACCTGGGAACAAAGACTGAAGCAATCCTACCTTCAATGTGGGCTCAGACAGAGACTGCTGGTGGTAATAGTATTTATTTAATTTCTCTTCCCGTTGAGCAACTGTCACTGTGGGGACGGACATCCCAAAGTCTGTGCAATGCATTCTGCAAGTTGATGAGTGTTTTGTTGTACTTTCTACTACTACTGTGATAGGACTTACGATTCATAACCCACCTGACTGGCTAGGAAAAACTCCAAGGTGTGGAACAGTGATGGTGTCTGCAGAGAACCAGTGCAATTATGT
Organism: Fulmarus glacialis; assembly: GCF_000690835.1. Lineage (NCBI taxonomy): Eukaryota > Metazoa > Chordata > Aves > Procellariiformes > Procellariidae > Fulmarus > Fulmarus glacialis. The sequence continues at coordinate 1,876 of NW_009202166.1, forward strand.
TGGGATATAGTTCCAAATATAACCCATTTTTTTAGACGAAGAGACTTTTTTTGAAGACATGCTTTCAGCTGGGTTTTGCTTTGAAACTGGAAAGTTCCTGTACACCCCCAAAAATGTTACTAGATCTGTTTTATCATAAATCAGGGCTCCTTTGGTCCACTAGGTGTTGGTAAGGAAGTCTATTTTCTGTTAAATCTGTGGAAGGAAAATAACTTAAGTGCATCTTGTAAGTGCGTTCATTGATTTTAGCCAGGTCTTAGGGAATCAGCATAAAAATAGTCAGAGGCCTGGAACACCTCTCCTATGAAGAAAAGCTGAAAGAGTTGTGATTGTTAAGCCTGGAGAAGAGAAGGCTTCAGGGAGACCTTACTGCAGCCTTTCAATACTTAAAGGGAGTTTATAAGAATGACAGAGAGGCCTTTACCAAGGCCTGTAGTGACAAGACAAGAGGAAATGGTTTTAAACTGAAAAAGAGTTGATTTAGACTGGACAGAAGGAAGAAATTTTGTACAATGAGGGCAGTGGGACACGGGCACAGAATGGCCAGAGAAGTTGTGGCTGCCCCATCCCTGGAAACATTCAAGGTCAGGTTTGACGGGGCTCTGAGCAACCTGATCTAGTTGAAGATGTCCCTGCTCATTGCAGGGGGGTTGGACTAGATGACCTTTAAAGGTCCCTTCCAACACAAACCATTCTACGATTCTATGACTTTCCAAATTGTGCCTGATGAAATCCAGGTATGCAACAGTTTTCAGATCTCATCTGTAACCTGAAATATCTAGGTCAAATTTTGATACTGAGGAAATTAAAGAGGATTTACATCAGATCTATTTGTTCTAAAACATCTCTAGAAAAAAGAAAAAAAAGGAAAAGCTAGAAATAGGCAATTTCCCTTTTTGGTTGTTGGGGTTTTTGTTGTTGTTGTTTTGTTTTGTTTTGTTTTTTTAAATTGAAAGAAAGAACATCTCCCTTATGAAGTCTAAAGGCTTAAATATATTACAAGCATTTTCCAACCCAACAGCCGTACCATGTGATTGTTAATGAGTCACATGTATCTCATGTAAAGCTGTATTAGGGTCAAAATGATTAATTCACAGGTTGCAAGAATAAAAATAAGTAGGAGATAAAAATATTTAAATTAAATTAATACCCAAGGTTGGTGAATTACCTAATTGCTTTATAAATACACTTTTATTACCTTTTCCATAGTATATGACAGAAATATGAAATATAGGTTTTGTAACCTAAGAAAATACCTTTAGAAAAAGCTACAGAAAGCAATGTATTTAAACTTGCTCCCCTATATGCAATAGGAAAGTAAAAGGCTACCAAATTAAACAAATAAGAAGCTAAAACCAAATTGGGGATAAAAGATATCCAAGACATAAGACAATTGAGACTTTTGATTTAAATCACCTGTGTCCAGGTAAAATGAACAGTCCGTTGACTTTGCTTTCATCCCCTGTTCAAAGCAACAGGGAAATGCATCTGCTTACGTGTACTTTACCAAAAATACATTCAAAGGGTTTATTACAACTTAAATTTGTTGTATGCAACCAGAATTTGGCTCCATGCATTTATTTTTCATTGTTACTAAGTATACTGTACTTAGTTTTAACAGATGAAGAAATCACACTTTTTTTTCTTTTTTGGCTTTGCAAATCATTATTCAGCCGACGGTGATCAAAGGCTGGAAATTGGCCTGTTCCTAAAATACAGCATGAGTCATTGGTCCATGCGGATGTAAGAGAAGGCATTTAGCCTCTCTGTTTTCATACAGAGAAATATATTGTTTTGCTGACACTAAAAATGTGAACTGCAATCAAGACACACATAATCTCTTACAGTGCAACAGGAACCATGTTTGTTCCTAAAAATGAATATCAAATACTTTTTGTAGGGTTTGTCACTGCATAGGAAGTTCGGACATTTGTGTAATTCGCACTGAATATAGTATTCAGCTCCATGAATACTGAACTTGCCAAATCATGTGCATCTTCCTGCCAATGCAGTGTGAAACACAGAGGCCCATTACTTTCTTCTTATTCAACAAACCCCATTCAAATGGCATGACAGCATACACAGTGTAATGCTGTTCAGATTCGGTCATCAATGGCAGCAAAAAATACAGTAAGAGTGTAGAAAGTTATGATAAATGAACCATTACCATATCTTACACTGAAATTATTCTCCGTACAGCTTATCCCAGATGCAGCTGGTTATACTCCAGGTCTAGCTACAAGATTTCTACCAAGTCATGGCTCTGAGTTTAGGCTCAAATTCCCGACACTGAACATCAGCTACATGCTGGGTTGCCCTCTGGTTGTGGTTTGGAATGAGCTGACTAATTTTGCAGGATGGGAAACTTGTGCTTATAGGACAACTATTCATACTCAAACTCTACCAGAAGCAGAATTAATAGTATTTTCTAATTTCTTTTTTCACTATACAAGATAGAGATGTCTTAAGAATTCTAATACTTTCTCAACATTTAATTAAACATGCTGTATTCCCATAAAAGCCAACCAAAATGCATTAAGTCTAGGTCAATTAAAAAATCAAAACCCACTTCTCTAAAAACAGATCAAATGTGTGAAGCTATGGTGATTTCTGAATTTTTAGTTTAAAAAAAAAAGGAGAATACTTTTGAATGGAACAAAAAACCTTCTTTTGACCTAAACCCAAAATTCCTGTCCAGGATCAAGATGTTCAGAAAGACTTTCAGCTTCATGTGTGAATGCATATGAACTACAGTTAAGCCATTTAGAATTCTTCAGAGTTTGATTAGGAAATATATACTAAAAATCTTTTCATTTTGATACAGTCATTTGGTGAAACACTAATATTAGCATCGTTTTTTTCCCCAAAGCAGTTTTAGCTTGAAGAAATACTGTTTTCTCACACATTGACATTTTTAGATACTGTTATGTACTATACTTTATATTAAAGGCTGTATTCTAGAAATATCCAGCTGACACACAGAAAAAGAAACTAGGGGTCATTTGAAAAAGGACCACTTCCCAGTAGGAGTTCTTATAAATCTCTTATGAAATGAGATTTATATTGTCTAGCCTGATACTAATAAGACATAATGAGTAGAATTTCTGAAAGGACTATTGTACTCTATCTGCCAAGTGGAAAACTGTACGTCCAAAGCACTAATTAGACTGTTATCATAACTTACACAAATTGTGAATCCAAACTGAAGGAATCCACTGGGACTAGTAGACTGCTCCTGGTCTCCTGTTCACTTAAATTTAACCCTAATCACTATGCTAACAGAACTCATTTGCTGAAATACAGGTCTATGCCACATGTGCAATTTTAACTTCAGAAGGTACCTCCAAAAGCAGGAGTTCAATGGTGGGAGAGAAATTCTATTCATTGCAGCTGGGATCAATCAACTGCCTTTGTTCTTGCCAAACCAGTATGATATGCATTTAGATGTGAAATGTATTTTTAAATAATGTTTTGCAAATAACAAATTAATTAAAATGAAACTTCCTTGAGTAACTCTTTATTGAATGAAGTAATAGATGTACTTAAGAATCATAGAATCATAGAGTCATTAAGGTTGGAAAAGACCTCTAAGATCATCAAGTCCAACCGTCAACTCAAACCCACCATGCCCACTAAACCATGTCCCTAAGCGCCTCATCTACACGTCTTTTAAATACCTCCAGGGATGGTGACTCAACCACTTCCCTGCGCAGCCTGTTCCAAGGCCTGACCACTCTTTCAGTAAAGAAGTTTTTCCTAATGTCCAGTCTAAACCTCCCCTGGCGCAACTTGAGGCCATTTCCTCTCGTCCTATCGCTAGTTACTTGGGAGAAGAGCCCAACCCCCACCTGGCTACAACCTCCTTTCAGGTAGTTGTAGAGCGCGATGAGGTCTCCCCTCAGCCTCCTATTCTCCAGACTAAACAGCCCCAGTTCCCTCAGCCACTTCTCATAAGACTTGTTCTCCAATATATATATCTCTCTTCATATAAGTTTACACATATATATACATATGCATGGGTATATACATGCATACAAACATATAGTTGCACTTCTAGGAGATATATATGTATGCATACAGACATACACACAGAAAGAAAGACAGAAAGAGAAAAGTGGTAGTGCACAGAATTTCAGATGAGAGACTTTTCTTTGAAAAGTATCGATAGGATTCCAAGTTAACTGTTATTTGAAGTTGATCTATCTTGACCTTTCCCTTATAATGAGCTCCCTGAAGAAGACCACAAGGCTTTTAAAATCAATAGAAGTTACATTTTTATAAGAAAGCAACATAAAATATATGGGTTTTTTAATACAGAGGAATATTTTAGAACTCTTTTTATCTAAGGAATACAGAAAAGAAATAAGAAATATTTATGCACCAACTTCCCCTTTCCCCATGCGTCCTTGCAGGTGGAATTCTGCTTTCCTAAGATGTTGTAATCAACTCAGTGATCTTTGAAATGCAGTAAACTTTGTACGTGCTCTAATCCCTAGGGAGTTTCTCATTCTGTTTTATCTAAACCTTGGCTGATCAGTCCCTGTTTTTCACAGCACCTTCATCATCTCTGAGCCACATTTCCTCAGTCCCATACTTAGAAGCTTTTGCCTGTCACCCCCTGAAGCCTCTGATACTTTCTCTCTTTGCTCCCAAGTGATTCTATTTCACCTAATCTTCTTGAAAGACCAAGAACAAATATGACATGAATCTCGCCTGTCATAAAGACTAAAATGCATAAAAGGTACTGGTTTGGAGGATGGAGTTTGGGGAAGAGAGGAAAGGGCCTCAGAGTCAAGAAAGTTCTGAAACACAACCAAGCAAGCGTTAAAATAAATCATTGTATCCATCCAAAAGAAGGTGATATACTCTCTTACAAACGATCAAATCTTCTTCTAGACAGTTTTTTTTCAAAGACAGTTAAATGGAGTTATTTCCAGGCACTGAGTTTAGCCTAAATTAGATAATGTGGTGAATAGACTGCACAATAAACCTTCTGTAGTCGGTGATCTTTCTGTGTTGGCTCCTCTTTATTCCTCATAAGGAACTGTTACTGCTGTCACAGATACTTCCAGAGCTTACTCCAGCAGAAAATGGACCAGAAATTGGTCCAGGAGTCATGGACATTATGGATTTTTAAGCAACCGGAAGGACCAGACTGCAAGATTTTCACTGAGTGGCACTGAGCGATTTGTAAGGAAAGAATACATTATGAACTTACTCTCATCAAAGTTGGCTTACTATATTTTTTTAAAAAACACCCTTTTTCTGAAACACAAAGGCTATATATATACTACCTGCAAAATGCTACAGAAATAAAAAGCTGAAGACCTCTTTCTCCTAAGCTCAAACAATTGGTAGTGTGTTGGAAGAAGAAAAATTGTAATTGATTATGCTGGTGTTCTGACCAAGCATTAATGAACCCAGTTTCTCTTTCCAGTGTCAAACTCTACTCTGATATTTTATGAAAAAAAACCCACAGAACAAAAACCTTTATTCCCCACGAATCAAAAAAGAAACCCAAGGCATGTGGGAGTAACAATTTAAAATTCACAGTGACCGTACTAAAACTGAGCAGCTGCTGCAGACGCATTGCTAGAATTTTTCTCTTGTCCTCAAGATACATTATTAGGTGCAATCATAATCTTGTCAAATAAAGGATTGTTGTTTGGAATAACACCATGTTAATAATAATGAATAGTGATGGAGAACTGGCTAGCACCCAAAAATTTCAACTTTACTTTCACTGAATAAATATTGCAAATGCTAGTTGTTTATCTGAATATCCAAGCTTCTTGAGTCTACAATTGATCACTGGAAATCTAGTTCTTTCAATACGTTTGATATCTTTTTTTTCCCCCTGTCAGGCCAGCTGTACCTTGGGCTTAGGCTTTCTTGAGTTACTTTTGTTGTCATGGCTGGCACTGAAAAAATATAAAAGTAGCATTGATTTTGTCTTTAGGTTAGACATGGGAGTAAGGCTCAAGAAGTGTAGACTCAGTGTTTGGCACAGAAAGTCAGTCTAGGTCTTAAGTCACAGACATGTGGAAAGTCATGGTGCCATAATGAGTTACCCAATATAGCTGATCTGCAGCAATGTTTATCTTCAATCTCTTAGCCTGTGACAAGTGTGAAGTGATTTACATTTCTTTGGTCCTCAACAAAATATGTGATGGAAGAGGATAAGGATTATTTGAATTACTTCACATTTGCCACAAACCAAGAGAATGCAAAAGGACAGTTACAACACGTTGGTTGCTATTCAGTAACTTGTTATCTCTGTGGGAACTTGTCCATGTGTCTAAGCCCGTAACTCTCTACCTCCTGAAATGAGATAACAGTGCTTCTTCTTCTTCCCTTTTCATCTTAGATGATTGTAAATTCATCAGGCCTAAGGGGATCTCATAATAAGTGGCTTTTTTGTTGAAACTACTTCTCCTATATGAATAAAGGAAGTTCAATAAAGAATACCTACTTTTCTTGGCTTGCTCTCACAGATAAAAATGCAGGACTGTTGCCAGCTAAAGATGTTTCCATTTGCAAATATTATCATGTGATAAATCACACACTGAACATGGGATACACCATCTGTGGCACTCGAATCTCACAACTTGACCATTCAACATTATCAAATTTTGTTTAAAGCTCTGACTTCTTCAGGGTGACCCTGAAGAGAAATTAAAGCACAGAAATGGAAAATTTCTTCCCGAAAGTTATCTAGCAACCCAAAGGTAGAGTAAGAACTAGGTAAAATTGTCAGCCCAGTTCTCTCCATAGCAGATAATGCTGCCCTGTTATATGTTAGGTATATGCAAAGAGCTATAGCAATTTTTGTGAAAGGAATCTATTTGTTCTCCAAATATTTTTAAAAACATAACAATTTTGCAATTTACAAAAACAAATTAAAGTTTCACAACTTGACTTATGAAGTATATCAAGAGCACATTGGAAGCATAAGTATATTTTCCTTCTACAAAATAGTCTCTTTATGCTATTTTTGTAAGCTCCGGTTAGTAATAAACCATTCAGAATGGAACAAGTTTTTCAGATTGAAGTCAGTCAAAGGAAAATGGCAGCAGGACAAAACACAACTCATGAGCAGAGCCTTTCTGCAGTGGCCTCTTATACCAGTCCAAAATGGCAAAAGCAGTGAGACCAGACAGGAAGCTTGCCACGTCCCGTGTGCTATTCTTGGTGGAAAAATACAGTCCTGGCCTTGGAATCAAAATCTCACAGCAGTAAATCTCAACTCGTGTGTGGCCAGAGAGTCCTGGCTGCAAGGTTAGCGTGTTTTGGGAAGTCAGGTGAAAGGGAAACACGGATACTGGAAACCTGTCAGAATAGTTTCACCACCAAAGAAAGCAGAGATGGGCTGGATGACCTGAGAACAGATTTGTTTAACAGCTACTTCAGGAATTGTACTTCCAAAGCATAAATGCAATTCATATACTTTTGCATTCAGGGGTGGTATATCACTGCTTGTTATTAAGAGCACCCAATAATTTCCATCATGAAACCTTGCATTTAGTTGTTTAGTATTTTAGGGTGAACTTCCACAAGTCTGCCATAGCTTGTACCTTTTCTGTGAAGGTTTCAGACACACCAAAATGACCAAATTAATGAAACAAAAAGAAAACCTGTAACAGGCTAAGAATAAGTCTGAGAATAACACTAGGTGACTATGTTAAATTCTTATCATCCCTTTCTTTGAGAAGGTCTTGCCTTAAGCATTCAAAATGGTAGGAAAAAAATTGGAATATGACCTTTGTTTTTGGTCCAGAGACAGCTATGGGAACAAAGCCATCACACATACATACAGGGGAAATCGGACTGAAACAGAAAGAGGCAAGGGGCTCTCTGGTGAGAAGAAGAATTGGGAGAAGATGAAGTGGAATCAGCAGGAGCTGAAAGGTGCTACTTATCTCTTGAAGGAGATAAGAAGATTGGAGAGGAAACGAGGAGCATGGTTTGTGCTGTGTATTTGTGCTTCATCATCCTCTGCAGTGAAAACCAGTGCCGAAATGTATGAGTATTCATTTATCTCACCCACATAAAGAATAACAACCTGTGATTATAGACAGTTAATAGGTGGTTACCTGTGTGGTAGACACGTCTGAACAATGAATCTACGGTTCAAACTTGTTAGTGGCCAAGAGAGTGGTAGTGTAATAGAGTTATTATTTTAATCAGTCTGGTTTTTAAAATGTTGATACTACACATCCAAAAAATCTCTGTAAATTATGAACTCTCAAAATTAGCAAATAAGAAACATCCTTTTTCATTTGAAATATGATGTGGTCTTTAAATATATGACTAATTTTTCTTCTGCCAAAGGGCATATCACATATATATGCACAAGATGCATTATATGCACAAGATGCATATATATGCACAAGATGCACAAGATTATTTATTATTTATCTTTACACAGTATGCTTAAGCTTGACATTTCCTTAGTTGTCAGAGGCTGTTTTAATAATCTTATTTTAACATATACTTCTACATTCAGTAAACATACAGTGCAGAAATTACCATTATCTTAATCCCTTGAACTATTATGGATTTGTTTGCATTTGCTGGTTCTCACTGGTTGACACTGCTTGGTGGAAAGTCTGGAAACCTATAGTTTAAAAAGAGTGGCTATGTGATCTCCTCACAAGTGCAAAGCAGTTGCTGTGCTTTTTCAGATGGTGCTTCACGCTGAACCTACTAAGCTGTCCTGTGTGCTGCCATAAGCTCTTCTAGTGAACTATCCTATCCTTACACCCAGCAGAGTGCAGAAACCACAAGTTATCTTTTTACTTTTCCCAGAACCCCATGTTAAACATGATACAAAGAATTCGTTGAATACTTCAGGGTAAGATAAATGTCTGAACTTTTGTCATCATTGGCCAGGGTCCCCCAACACCGAGAGGTGAGGGACAAGGTACCACCTGACTAAGATGAGTGGTTCATGTCACTCATCTTAGACTCCTGTTTCAGAAGGGGACGAATCAGCCTTGGAATGGCTCAATGATAGACCCCGATGAAATGGCTAACCTTAGAGAAGATGAGCCCCGTGTTACACTGCTTTACAGATACAGGGCTCAAACACAGTGCTGATGAAAAACAATGCAAATCCTTTCACAAATATGAGGTAAGGCACTTTAACTTAAATATTTCTAACACAGCCTCACGTTCAACATGAGCATACAGCACGTGAAAGGTCAGTAGCTCTAGTTTGTGATAGACTCTAGTTTGTGATTCATTAAACTTTAACATTTGACTGACTTTAGATCCCACTCAAAGTCTGGTACAAAGATGTAGTCAAAGTACTAAAGGCTTATAAATCTTCTAAAAACAGAAATTAGGTACTTTTGAAAATTTATTCTTGAGTTAAATTTCTCATTCAACCAAAATACTTCTCTGTAATAGTAATTCTCAAGTTTGCTCTTTGCTGTCTCCTTTTCATAAGGAAATGTTGGCTACCAAATATCACCACCGGGATTGTTAATACTTTTATTTAATGTGTATTTTGGATGCATTTCCCAGATGAGAATTCTTTATCACTGAGAAAATACACAGAAACATTAAAAACCTTTCCTCTCCAAACCTCTGTTTTTTTCTACAGAGAAAATAGAAGAGAAAATTTTCTAACTAATCTCACTATAGTGTGGATATCAACCCTTTTTTCTTTCAAACTTTGTGTAGTTTTGGCTGTTGATTCAATTTTCACAACTTTTGCTGGAACTCTTTTAACTAACAGTATTTTTAATTTATTCTATGTTTCTACACACCTATCTGCAGCTCTCTAACTAAGTCTGGGCAAGCCTGTCTCCTTTAACAGTTTGGCCAACAAAGGTAATTAGGAATGCTGTTCCTGCCAGCTCTCCAGGGGAAATATTAAGGAAAATAAGTAAGGGTAGAACAGTAAATATTTTCTCTAGCTGAAAAAATTGCACAAAAGACACCTGCAAAATAATTCATCTTTTTCCAAATTTCAGATCGTTGGATTCAAGATTTTGACAATGCTCAGTGCCATTTGGAGGCAAGGGCATCTCTGCACGGCTCAGATAAAAACTAATCTTAGTCTTGTCAAATATGAGAAGTATTTTAAACTCAGAAGAAGCATCAAATCTGTCCGTGTACTGTTGTATAACTGAAAATCATGCGGACTCAAATTTTATCTGCTTAATCAGTCTTCTGTCCAAGGTTATTTCTTGCTTAACTATTAACTTTCTTTGATACTGTGTCTAGGTGTAGTTTAATTTCTGCATTTACTTCCTTTTCTCTTCTACATTCACCTGCTCTTCTAAATTATCTGTAGCTTTCCAGGCCCTTTCCTTTGGCAGTTGCTTTACTATCTTTCTTTTTTTTACACATTTCTTAGCTTCAGGAATCCCTTCATTTCTCATAACATCATAAAAATTGCTGATTCCTCTTTTACTCTGAGGACATTCCTATTCTCTGTATTCTTAATTATCCACTCTCTTTTTCAGAAATTATTTACTGATATGCTTCAGCTCATATTTTAGATCAACAGTTTATAGGTGCTAATGTTTTTTTAGCTTCTCCTCTGCCTGTGTTGCAGGTCTTTATTAGGGCATGCCACAGCCATTACATCAATATAGAATCCCCTTGAATAGGGAAATTCTCATTTTAGCAGACCTTACCAGATTTTGTCACTTTGGCCTGTGACAAAGGGACTCAATTATGAATGAGAACCACTGTGTCCTCTTCTTAAGTATTTTTAAGGACAAAAGAGAATTTATGTGATGAAGTTCCTACATGCTCCCCAGAAAGCACCTGGCTTCTGCAACATTTTCTGTTTTTTCAAACTTATGATGTGCTACTTGCTTTATAATTCATATTCTGGCACAAAGTGCACTGAAACCATATACGTTTTAAATGAAACACATGTATGATATACAGTAATACATAGACTGAATGCTACACAGTGAAAAATAAAGTAAGTTCCCAAAGCACAAATTCTTCATAAAATATTAAAATAACATATAGTTATGCATTATTTCTACACACTACTGTGTAATGAAAATGTTAATGTTGTAGTTCATGTCAAAATGACCTATGTTGGAAAGTCTACTGCTTAATAACTGTGTAGTGGGCGCTGAAATACAAAGAGAAAGCTAATGAGCCAATGTTAGTGGATTGCACTGTACAGTCTGATGGTCCTACCATTGTATCTACATCATAGGGCAGTGAGCTTACTTTCAGGCTTGAGGAAGAGTTCCATATTACCTGCATAATCAAAATCTTTTCCTTTCCAGAGTTTATTAAGACCAATATGGTCTCACAAAATGTCTCCATCACAAGAAAATGCCATTTTCATATGGGGAAAAAAAAAAACCAACACAAAAAAATCAGAAGCTATCTCATCCTCTAAGGATTAAATTATATCCTTCATTCTTACACGAAGGAAAATCAAGCCCTCTCCCTTATATTTTAATCATACTGGCTTCATAGCATTTTATAAAACTCAATTGTATGGGGTGAAAGAAGGATATTTCTCTGTGGGAAGTTAACTCATTGCTGCAGACTGTATGTTATGATTTGAAGAGCTGGCTGCAGTTGAAAAGAAGACACTAGGGTCAGTAAGTCCCCCGTGAGGCCCATTTACCTTGCTACCAAATCCCATTTTATCTTGGTCCAGAGGGAGACTTCTTCAAAAAACAATTCAGATAACTGTTCTGCAGTACTCAAATGAGACCAAAACTATCATTTGTTTTCTTAAACTCAAGATTCAGAATTAATATTATCCTTTTTTAAAAAAGGAAAAAAAAGTCTGCATGAACTAAGAATGTAAAAATTTAACTCTGTGTTCAATTTCTGATAGTAACTTTCTGAACTGTGGTTAATATTAATTAAATCTTCCCCTGTCTCTCTTGATGGATATGATTCTCCTAACAAAGGTATTTAAGATGACTGTCCCAACATGACATAATTCGTCATCACAAAGGTCAGAAACAGATGCCATCATGTAACAGTAATACAGCAGAAAATCAGCAAGACATGAAACCTTCAGTGTACACAAAGTTCAAAAGAGCTTTAAAAGTTGAAGCGTATTTCCTGAATAACAGACTATCAGGAGCATATTAAGCCTGTTCACTTTTTAATCTGGCATCCTAACAGACTACCAAATAATAGTCTTGGGCTCAGTCTTTATTTTTATGTCATTCAACACTGTCAATCAAATTAGTCTAAAAAATCTTGTAGTGGCAGATGATTAATATGCTGGCAATACTTCCATTACTCAAGCACAAAAGTAAGGATTTTCTCCTTAGAACATTAGGGTTTATCAAAGGATAAAACAGAAATTATGAAGCAAATCCTACAGAATAAAAGTCACCATCATTCTTATTATCTCTTATGTCAAGTCCAAAGAAAAAAAATTCTCTTTATCTTTAACATAAAGGTATTGCAGTATGACTATATGTAAATAAGATTAAATACACCCTACTATTCATAAGTGGATTACAGGAATGAAAAGAATAGAATAGACAAGAACAATGTAGTGTTGGATATAAAGGCTGTAGTCACATATGCTTGGAACAGCTCATACACACCTACAAAGCAAGCCTTCAAAATGTCTGTGATGAAATGTGCATTTATATTCTGCTGTTGACTATGAAGGGTAATTATTTCTTTGTAAATTCAATTAACTATGATATGAGGAAAAAAATGCTTGTAAAGTACATGTTAGATTATATGATTAAAAGCTAATCAGCATAAACACAGAAACTCAGCAGCATGCAGAGGAACGTCAGGCTGAGAAACCCCAGTAAATCAGTGTGAACAGGGTACCTGTAACCACTTCCTTGAGGCTATCCAAGGAGAATGGTGAGACCTTTGTCCCTGGTGAGAAGCCCACTGAGAGCCCAGGACACTCATTCATGCTCAGCCTTGCTGAACCTTGGCATATGGAGTCACAACAACCTCGCATTCATTGAACTGGTGGATTCAGCAGCCTCTAACATTTTAAAATATAGTATTCCTAAATCCTTACAGCTTGAAACAATCTACTAGCACAGTATTTTTCTAGCAGACACCCACATTCAGAATCATGTGCCCCATTTTATTTTAACAAGCCCCACTTTCCCCCTCCACCCACATAATATAATTAGATGAACGCCTTGGAAATCCTCTCAGCAATAATATGACACATCTTCTATCAGAACAAGATAATTTTATCTTGCACAATTGTCCTAATTGGTTTAGTGGGTGTGGTAGTGTTGGGTTGACGGTTGGACTCGATGATTTTAGAGGTCTTTTCCAACCTTAATGATTCTATGATTCTATGATTCTATGATTAAAAGCATGTAAAGCTGGTATGTTGTAATATTAGAATAGAAATTTTGGAGACAGATCAGGAGTTAGTGTTTCTACCATAAGAAAGCCAAAGACACATTTTGCTGCCAGTGATCCACAAAGATTGTTGAAAGGAGAACAGGTGCCTCAAAATGCAAAATGTGAGAGAAGAAGAAACACCTTAACATTTCCTTTACTTTTTTTTCTGTTATATGGCTGTGATAGTGTGTTGACTGTTGGCCATTCCTACCAAACTGGTACAAATGACCTGATGTTTTACTTTGCTCATGTCCTAGAGTATACTCTTTGGCTTCCTCAGAAAGCATTCCTACATAAACTCTGAACAACTCTGATTTCTTCTTATTATTAAATTCCTGAGACTTAAATAAGGAATGCAAAGTTTCACCTGAAGATGACAACACACTTACTCTTACGACACTTTCAGCAGAGAAGTGGAAAAATCCCTAATCACAGACATTAGACAGCTCCACAGTTTCTTACCAAATTATGATTGATACAGTGCTAGCTGGATGCAAACTATGACCTCATTTCTTAAGTTTCTGTTGAACTGTGTTCAGCCCCACATCCAGGCAAAACAAATATCCAGTTATCCACAAAGGTTCCCTGAAACTTATGCTGGTTGGCAGCAGGTCACTCAACAGCTAGGAACTGCCAGAAGATGATAATAACCCATACCTCACCACATAGCCTGGAGAGGGATGAGTCCATCAGCTTTTTCTGTCCATGGATTTGCCAAGATGGAGCATTCTTCAGCTCCTTAGGCAACGTAAAAGTTGTGATTTTGTTGCTAGAGCTTCATGATATGGTTAAATATTGCAGACAAAAACCTCCCTTCATATACTTGATAATTAGTAATCAACCAACTAATAAAATATTATCACTGATGAAAAGAGTCAAGCATATGTGTCAAGCGTATGCCCTAATCTGTTTATGTCTGAGAATAAGGAGTTATATGGGATGATTATGTGATTTAATATATTCTTTCAGCCAGACTGAAGTTTATGGTGCTGAAGTTAATTGATATAAGAGTGACCCCCAAATGTAAGGCTCTGGAAAGAGAAATGTGTAAGTATAGATTCTAGCACGAATTTGGAATATTTTCTTGAACATTTTCAGATTCAGTATCTTGAAAGTTACTGGAAAATAAATTGCAAAAATCTAACAGTCCAACATTATGATTGAAAATATTTAGCTGAAATTACAGGAAATTCTCTTCTATATACAGCTTTTGTTTTGTATGAGCATAGAAATTTAATAACATATCCAATAAAGTACTAAATATGTGTTTGAGACCAAGCTACAGTTGTGGTGGGAATCATCATTATGAACTTCCTGACTTTGGTGAAAGTAAAACCTATACGGGAATATATCATCTCCATTTTTAAAGTTTCAGGTTTGAGCTCATAAAAAAATTGAAAAGCAAAAAACGCTACTGATAATCCATTTTTTAGTTAAAGCCACACAATCTTAAAGAGATCTCTAAAAGATTGCTTTTTAAAGCAATGACGTGTCCTTGATCAACAAGAACATATACATCACGATTAATGAATGATATTTGAGTTTATGTAGTTTAAAAATACATATTAACAGGGGATGTGGAAAATAAGAGAAAGATAATCTTTGATTTAGTCTAACAGCAAAGATCTGAACCCAAGCATATTTACCTACCACCAGCATTTGAGATGTTTGGAACAACTTAATGAATTGTAATAAAATCCAGGTCTTTTTTTCTTTTCTAGGTTTCAGAGCTGGAGCATCTTTTCACTTTGGACCTAAGTTATGATAGTTGTCAAAAAGAAGATACATTCAACAAGCAGTGGAAAAACATCAGAAAGGGAAAAACTGCCAAAGCAAACAATAATCTACATGAAAACACATTACAGTAATTCTGCATTGGCAAAGAATTATGTATAGTTTGTGTGTAAAGACATTTTTTAAAATTCTTGTAGTAACAGTTCAAGACTGACTGAAAGCAGAAACTAATTGAGGAACAGATTCACAACAATATATATAAGGGAAATTCCATGCTTGATGTGTCAACCAATAATGAAGCTTTATTTTCCTTCATATTCTGTTTAACTTTATGCAGTAGTCTTTACTTTAACCTCTCTGTTCTCACTATGTTCAATAATAGCACCTAAAATATTGTTATTATTTTAAGTATAATACTATATCAAAATATTTACAGCAGTAAATATAGCAAGCCAAAACACTTCATTAAAACTTTTCAGATAATAAGAGCTCAAGTTGTAAACCTGGAAAATAGCATAAGTGAAAGCATAAAAGTGATGACAGCCACACTTACTGGCTCTTCTGAAAATAAAGCACTAGGAGTGAGGTAGTTTAGTATAGTAACTATGTGAGCTAAGCAAAACCTTACTAGAGTAAAACTTACTCCTGAGGTGTTTCACTCCCTTAGATTGTTTGGTCCAGACAACAAGAAAAAGAAGCAGAGAATATTGAGGTCATATGACACTCAGTTTTCTAGTTCCTAAACTAAGTGCTTTAGCTCAGATCCTCAGGATCAAGCAAAATCCAGAGAGAGGATTTCAAGGATAAACTATTGCCAGCTTACAAAAAAATGAAAATATAGAGGGCCCCTGCAATTTTTGGGTATAAATGTTTTCTGCTTTTTATGTTTTTTTATGGCAAGAATCTTTCAAAGGTATAATGCTCTGGTTAAAAAAAATAATTTTGTCACTATTTTATGCCTTCGTCTGGTATTGTTTAATGAAATTACGACATTTACATTCATTTCTCCCCTCATTCTTGAAATCTAGAAAAGTGAACAGTAAAATTTGGCTACCTTGTCTTGCCTGTGACTGCAAAAAACAGCAAATGCAATTTGAGAGATACATGTTCAAAAAGCATTCCTGGAGAGACCATTCCAATAGTCACCTATGCATAAATGTTTCAAGACTATTAGCATGGGACAGGCATTATGATGCACAGTCCATTTATATTGACAGATAATAAAAATATCTATTTTCACAGACATCAATTCACAGAAAATCAAATCTGAATGAGACTTCAGTAGTATTTGGTTTTTGTTTCCAATCATACTTTGAAGTTATACTGCTAAATATAACATGACTGAAAGGATCCAAGTGGGAGGAAACTGACAGACATATACCTGCCAGTGCTAGAAATTTGTACAGCATGTGGTTCAGCTGCCGTAACACATGCTTAAAATAGCAGCTTTGCACCTCTGGAAGACAAAGAAGTTGGAAAAACAAAAACGGATGACCAAAAGTATGTACCAACATGTCACAATATCTCAACTTTTGCTAAATACAGTGCCTTTCATGAAATATTTATCAAATATCAAAATAGGTTGAAGCTCCAAGTGTAAATGTACTCATTGCAAATTTTGGCAATGACGTGAAACAGTCCAGGATTTAAACCTAACAATTTTATGAACAGGAATGTGAAAGGATTGGAACTTTAAATAAAATTACCGTTTTAGGAAACCTTTAGAGGTCTGAAGTACTTAGTAGATTTTGGGTATATATTAACAAAAGAAAATTGAGATCATTAAAAGCATGAGGGAGCAGAAACCATTCTTCTTACAAGGGTGGAAAATAAGGGTGAGATTCAAAGCCTGGAGAAATGGGATTACCCTACGTGTTATGCTTCCATCTTCATCTGTGATAGTCTGGGCAGGACCTGTACCCTGACACGCTGGCAGACACATACATGTGTCTGTTTTGCTGGCTGATGAAATAACACAAAGTTATTGTGCCTGGGATTCACAGTAATGGAGGAATATGTGAAAGAATGTTGTAGGGTTTTTTTTAAAAAGGACATGTAGATTTTCAGGTTAGAAACAAGAATAAAGAAAACAAATACGAAAGTTTACCAAGTGATTTAATTATTTTATAGAGTGAAAAAATGATGAATTTTATTATTTGAAGAAATATACAGTATTCAAATTTCCTACACTGGGGGTAAAAGTAACACTAGCTTTCAAACACTGTTTGCTTTTTTATTACTCCTTACATATTTTTAAAGAGTAATGACTATTATTGGAAGGAATTGACATGATCTTTCCATATTTGTAAAGGCAAGCTCTCCCACTGACTTTGGCACAGGCTGTTTGTAGAGAAAGGATGCTGGGTTGGGCCCACAACAGCTTGCTTTTATTTAAGCTATGATTTTCATTACTGCAACTCATGTTTGTCATCTTCTAGGGAGTAGTTTGTTCCCTAATCCTTTTCAATGCTATATACTTAGGGTATGTCTGTTCTGTGGCTTGGATGTGCGCTGAAATATATGTAAAACTACCTCTAATTGATTTTATCATACACCTAGGATGTAGAATATTGTGCCCTTAGACCTGCAGTATTTGTTCGGCCACTAATGCTTTTGCCATTTTGTGCTGTTTACAGGTCCATGGCTATTAGTACATGGGGCAGCTGGTTTATACTAGTCCCAGCATGCCTACATGCCCTGAAATTACACCTTTGACTGCAGAGTAGACCGGCCAAAAGAAAAGTGCTGAGAGTTGGCTCAGCCTGGTGGTTATATCAGTAGAGATCACATAGATGAAACCCCTGAGGGGTGGAAGGAAGACCTTGGCTGACGCAGAAAGAATTAGTTGTCTCCCCATCTATGGGCACTTTTGCCAGGTGATGCAGCTGGTGCAAAGACTGTGTTGGACAGCTGTTTACCACTGCTACAGCAAAGGTACAGATGTCTCATACTGTATGCCTTAACTGAAGGATCGTGATATATCACATCAAGCTACCTGATAATCAGTTTCCAATTTAACAAAACACAATGGCAAGCTGGCTTACTTTGAAACATCTGGTTAACACTGTTATGCTTAAAGTTAGGGCTTTGATTAAGTGCTTTGATGACTCAAAGTCTAACTAGAGAATAAAGACAAATGACAAACTGTTAAAGTCAAAACAATCTCATTAATCTTTTTTTTTTTTTCCTAATTTATTGGCAGATACGAGCTTCTCAAGATTTCATGTTACAAAGTTATACAGTAGAAAGTCAAAGGTGTATTTGTCAGATCATGCATCATCCTTACATTGATTTTCATTAGCTTCTTAATGTTGAATCAGCCATTACCTACTATGTCAACATGCATTAAGAGCTACCATTAAATGGCTTTTTATTTATTTAACTTCAGCTTGAGGGGTGGAGAGGCCTGCTTTATTGAAGGCTTTCTTACCAAGAATGTTAAAGAAAATTTTAAAATGTTACACCTGCTGCAGACAAAAATATCTGTCCAGGGCTGATACAGAGCTTAAACTTTTTTTGCTTTGGTGTGTTTATACAAGGTAGCAATATTTTTAGTCAGTGTTGATCTGCATACTGAAACTGTATTTTTCCCTTTGTTCCACAATCCTGAATATAATATCTGAGATTGCTTTCTTTTTTTCCAGGATGACATTAGATGTGGTCAAAAAATGTGAAAGAACTAAAGACAATAAGCCAGGTGTATTCTAAGTGAAAACAGATTAGAATATGCAGAATCTTACATAGCAAAAGCACAGTCCCTATGTCCTATTTACATCATCCTTTTATCCACAGTTAGCTGTTAATGATTTTGTTTAGAATATCTTCCTGAAGAACACTTGTGAGAAGATAAGAAGATAAGCATTGTAGCTTTGCTTCCTTTTAGACAAATAAATAGCTGTAGGCTTAACAGACAAAAGATGTACTAAATAAAAACAGCTTCCATTTGGGATTTTTTTTTCAACCTTCCACCTTCACTGTTCCTTTTCACTGTTTGGGAGATTTGGGTAGGATTTTTTGAGGGAGGAGGGAAGAAGAATCTTGTAGGTGGGTGGATTAATTTATTATTTACTTGGTTTCCCTGCTGTTTTCAAGGTATTCAGGGGTAGATCAACCTATTAAAGCAACACACAAAACACAGTTACAAGATGAGCTCAGTGGTCTGGATCCTGATAATTGTTTAAATTCTTCATCTTCAGTTTCAAAGATTTCAGATTCCCAGTCTGTAACAAGCAAAATCTACTTGACGTAATGATAAAAATAAATCTATCTTTTTTCAACTCATGTTAGCTTGGCAAAAGAAACAGAAGAGTGAGATGAATTCAGTCCTGCCTTATAAGTCATCAAGAAAAGCACTATCTTTTGTTTAGTGTGTAGTTTTAATAAAGAATAGTGGTACATTGGTATATTTGGTACAATGGGATAAAAATCTTCATTATGTATCCAGGCCAAGTGATTACAAGAGAGGTTCTTTTGCTCAGAACAAAATAATGGAAAATATTGAAGTCATTGAGCAGTAATAAACTCATGACAGTGATTTGGGATCTTTCAGTTTAACTACATTATTTGCTGAAGTATCTTTTGAGGATTTCAGCACAGGAATATTAGTAAAGAAATGTTACTACTTAATAGTTGTACAAAGATATCAAATTAATTAGTTGAATAATTGTGTACAGTGCTTGGATTTGTAATGATCTGCCCAGTCCAAATAATCATCCAAAAACAAGTAATAGTGAAGGAAAAAGAAATTAAAAATAGCTTAAACCTATTCTAAAGATTCAAAACTTACACTTGGGTATTCTTGCCCAGGACAGTAAAGTGGTGAAACATTGGCTTCCTTTAAGGCATGGGAGAACTCCCGTAGAAGTCAGGGGGACCGCACTGTTTGCTTTAAGTTACAGAGGTATTTAAGTGCTTTGCTGTAGTGCCTGCCATAGTACTGGGTAGGGCTTGTATTCCTGAGTTCCTCCATCAAGCAACTGCATTTCAGGGAGCACTTGCCCCCATAGTTAGCTTTAATAACCTGGCCTGTTTGGAGATACTGGCATGTGACATCTATAATCCACTGCAAGATCATGTGTTTCAGGATGAAGAGTGACTTTAGTGACACATGAATGTACCAAAGGCTCCGTTCTCCTCTATTATACTCACATTAGTATGCACAAGTTATTTTGATAAGAACTATCTTCAGCCACATATACTTAGCATTGCAATCTTATTTGACTTCCATCGTAGAGTAAATTCATTCATGAGTTTTGTTTAAGTTCAGCCAAAGTAAGTGGAACCACACATACAGTCAAAGTAAACCCTATACTAAAGCTACCTTGCTGAAATTGCAACAGATTCTTGAAGAAAGTTTTACTAGCTCATAAAAATCTTTTAATCCATGTGTTCATGGAGAGCCTTACAATTTATTTCTGCTTAAAATCTCCACCGAATCCTTTCTCTGTATTTTTCACCCTCTGACTAAGCTTTGGCATAACTAAAAGAAAAACAAAAAATCCATTTGTACTTGACAACCCTTGAGAGAAACTTAATCTCTCTATCAGCACTGGCATTTGCGTTGCACTGTATACATCATGCCTGCTCTGAAGCAGTTCTCATTCCTTCAGGACAACTTCTTTATGAGCGCCTAAGTACTGAACAGAACACGTATAAACCAACTGGCAGATGTTCTTAGTAAATCATTGAGAGGCTCACATTAAAAATTAGCCACCTGCGTATTTATCTGTTCTTTTCTAAGTATCAATAAATTATTTAGAACACTGAAATGTCTGTTTGAATTTATCAGTATGTTCTTGTTCATAGGTATTTCTGTTCTAGTTTCCCAGGAATGAAAAAGATAGGAGAATCTTTAAATATAATTGTTAATTTATAGCAAACAGCATAATCTCTGGCTGCAGTAACACAATTTCTGGCAAAAAAAAAAAACCAACAAAACCCTTTAAAAGAACTGAGGTATTCAAGTTTCATCAGTTTTACTACTTGCTTCTTTCTTCAAAATAACAGATGCCACCTGTCAAATACATAGGTCCAAAGCAGTCCTAATATATTGCTTCTCTTTGGGGACAGAGAGAAATTTGCTACCTGTAAATTCTAATAGGTTCAATTTTCCTTTTAAAAGTGGTTCACTAATAATAGCAACACAAAAAATGCTCTTTCTTGTTTGTGCTAAATTGCAATGAGAGAACTATGTGACCAGTTCCTACTGCTGAGAATCTTGTTTGACAACTGAAAGTCTTGAAATTCAGTAACAGTCAAATCTAGTGTCTGTTATATTTTTTGTCCTCCTGATTCTTGTCACCATGGCATAATTAAGCTAACTGAAAGCTATATGGCTTTTTGGCCCCTACCCAAGTTCAGTAAAACTTTATGAGATAGTTAGAAACTATGAAATTAACAATTTCTGAATATGTGCATATGTGGAGATCAAACAAATGAGAGCCCTGGCACTTAGATGAAATCTGGCATTAGGTACTATAAATGGTGGTAGTTCTTAAAGTTCTTAAAATTTAAACCAGCTCCATCTGCAACTAATCAGCTGCCTCCCAATTGTACATGTGAGATGGGGGATCAAATAATAGCTTGAAGATCACCTGGTCTTCATAAAAGCCTGCTAGAAGCTTGGTTGAGGGGGAGTGGTGAATAGGCAGGCAGGCAGGCAGGCAGGCAGGCAGGCAGGCAGGCAGGCAGGCAGGCAGGCAGGCAGGCAGGCAGGCTCGCTCGCTCGCTCGCTCGCAGGCTGGCTGGCTGGCTCGCTCGCTCGCTCTAGCAAGAGGGTTTGGGTTAACAGAAAGAGCATGATTGATACCTTGAGCTTCTGTTGAATTATTTTGTTCTGAAACAGTCAAACTTTGTGTCCGAAAGAAAAGGACTAAAGGTTTGTACTAGGAAGTATTTCAACTAAGTATAGTTTGATAGAGCACTTACAGTTAAGGTTTTTTTTTCTTTCAGGAGCTTGATTTTTCTTATAAGCAGATTCCAAAATCGCTACAAATAACTAGGTCAATATGTAACTAGGTTCTTGCTCTGATTCATCCTGTCTCTTTTTCACAGTAAAAGCTGCTTAAAGATGTTAGTGAAGTTAGGTGATAAAAATAACATACATGGGAGCATTTTCCTTGTAATAAAGGATTTCAATCTCAGCTTCACTATCAGAAGGTTCTCTAAACACTCAGTATAAAAAGAAAATCGTATCTTGTCAAATATTTGATCTTCACTTCTTCCTCTTGGAAAAAGAAAGCTTTGAGAGGTTTCATGGCTTTGAATTCTGATCTGAGATAGGTACTTGCTAAATTGTCAGAAGGGTAAATGTTAAACCACTGTATGCTTCTTCATCGTTTCTGACTGTTCAGCTTCTTGAGCGTGGAGCTACCTGGAAATTCCCCTCTGTAGTGCACAGTAGCTTCATGCACCAGGTAATGAGACCCCATACATAAGTGTCCAGGGAGTGGGATACCTAAAAATTTGGCTGAGAATTTGCTATTGTCATGTTACACAACTTAACATGTCTTAATGCTCATACATAACTTGGTAGCTCTGCTCCACTGCTAAGGTTAGGAGAGGATAATAATGTATTGACACGAAAAGGGAACTTGAGTGGAGAGTGGAAATAAAATGCATCTCTCAAAATCAGCTTACTCTTGATTAATGTTGCTGAAGAAAGTTACACAAGAGTGCTGTAAAGAGTGAAACGGAGATGTTGTGGTTCAGATGTAAAACAAACCAATTAAACCGTGCTGTTTTATATCAGATGAAGTCACACATGATGACCTGGTCAGAC
The DNA here is from genome assembly GCF_000690835.1 of Fulmarus glacialis. NCBI lineage: Eukaryota > Metazoa > Chordata > Aves > Procellariiformes > Procellariidae > Fulmarus > Fulmarus glacialis. The sequence continues at coordinate 24,731 of NW_009202166.1, forward strand.
CAACAGCATTAGTGCATAAAAGCAGAAACTCCATCAAAACCAGATGCTACATCAGTGTTTAACTATCATAAGCATAGTACATTTGGAAGTGAGTATTGTGAACAAGGTATTGTGAACTCATCCTCTATTTTGAATATAAGCACAATGCCCTGAAGGAAACATGCAACTTAAACCATAGTCTTAAAAAAGATGAATAGCACTATATAAATAGGGGAAAAAAGAGATTAAAAAAAAATCCAACCCTCGTTGCTATGTTACTAGTCTTTGGAGCAAGATCATGCACACATGGAAATCAATGTCAGTTCTGCTTTTTTAGTTTTCCTCCTGTGTCATAACTCTCATAGTTCCTGGCTGGGAAACAGATGATAACAGAGCCAAGTCTTAATAAACTCTGAGTGGGGTACTCCAGCTGAACAGAACATATTTTGAGCAGAGATATTCAGTAATTGCTCATAGCAGGAATTGTAGACTTTTATTAATTGTATGCTGAGGCTGGGGAGTGCGTTAAGGCACTTGGAATGTGTGGCATGGAAGCCAGGAGAGCTTCAGGAGACAAAGTGGCTGAGAGGACACATTTCTGAGGCATTACTTATTCTACCTCTGCAACAAGGGATGAGGGTGAGGGAAAGGAGTGCCACAGCATCAAGATCAGTACTGCGAGAGCATGACTTTGTTTACTAGATGCTGAGGCAGAATGAAACAGTCCTGACCCCAAAGAGTTGCAGTCCAAGTGAAAAAATACAGGAGATACATGGGATCACGAAGAGGAACATGTGAGGAAACGTGTTTTCATTCAGAGTAGCAGGCAGGAATCTCACCCAAATCAGTGTCTTAACTGCTTGTTCACTTTGCTTCCCATTTCATTGAAACACTGAAATCTCCAACAAGGGAAAGAAAGCAAGTATATTGAAATTAAAATCTATGTAATGAAGAACTCTGCCCCAACCAGTTTACATCTAAGAAACTGTGAAAGCAATAAGTTAATCTTTCTCTTATTTTTTTCTTGCTTTCACTTGGGCGAGTCTAGGGGAAGGCCACCAAGATGATTAGGGGGCTGGAGCAAGTGATATGGGAGCAGAAGCTCAGAGAACTGCACTTGTTCATCTTTAGAAAGAGAAGACAGAGAGGACATCTTATTGCTACCTTGAGCTACGTAGTTTAAAATTAACCCTGCTTTGAGTGTTGGGCTGACCCGATGACCTCCAAAGGCCTTTTCCAACCTTTGATTATATGATTGTAGGAACAAGGGCTAGAAACTGTCACAAATGAGGATTCTCCAAAAAGTATTTTACCCAATGAACTTAATATAAAGCATCATGATACTGTGAAAATCAGAACAATTACCAACACTGCTATGACACATTTTGGGACTGAAGAAGAAAATAGATGAGGGATCACAAAGTCCTTAGCTTATGTTTGACAATACAGTTCAAAGGCAGCAAAAAAGCCAGCTGTATGGTTTCAAACAGCCACAAATATTAGTATAGTTAGAAAGTTAGAGAGTTAGTTGTTTAAGAAATCCCCAAAGGGAAAATAGACACTTCCCCCTCCTTTCCAAATCAAATACACAGAGCTGCTATTGCATAAAAATTTTGTTCAATTTATTTGTCTTTCTGGCACTTAACCTCAAAGCTTGTCTCTACAGATAGATTCAGAAAACTTTTTAAAGTCCTAAAAGATTAGGGCAATACACAAAATATAAGCAAAGCACTTTCTTTATTTTCCCAAATGGAAACCCTGGAGGTATTCCTCAAAACATGTATTTCAAATACGAGCTATCAGCATACATCTGTGTGGCTGGACATGACTGTAATAATTAACAGTGATATTTTCTTTTTTGCCCAGATCAAACCCAACAATTTCCTATGTCTTTATGATACACAGGATATTCCCTAGGAGTTAAATCCTCCTCTTCTCCACGAAGTCTTTCATCTGAATATCAGTTATTAAGGCAGATTTGCAAAGGTTGTAGGAGGAAAGAAAACCTCTCTTTCTGTGCCTGATTAGACTGTAGAAAGGCAACTGAAGCACTCTGTTGTCTCTACCCAAACTGGTTATCATTACTTTGGGTAGATACCTTGGTTTTATGATTTATAAGATTTCATTTATTATGATTAAAATTATGTGTCTATGTAGGTCTACTGTCTACGGGGAGGACTTCAACTTACCGGATGTCTGCTGGAAATACAATACAGCAGAGAGGGAACAGCCTAGGAGGTTCCTGGAGTCTGTGGAAGATAACTTCCTGGCACAGCTGGTGAGGGAGCCAACTAGGGAAGGCGCCCCGCTGGACCTGTTGTTTGTGAACAGTGGAGGACTTGTGGGTGATGTGACAGTTGGAGGCCGTCTTGGGCATAGTGATCACAAGATGATAGAGTTTTCGATTCTTGGAGATGAAAGGAGGGAGGTCAACAGAACTGCTACCTTGGACTTCCGGAAGGCAGACTTTGGCCGGTTCAGGAGATTAGTTGACAAGAGTCCCTTGGGAGGCAGTCCTGAAGGGCAAAGGAGTCCAGGAAGGCTGAGCATTCTTCAGGAAGGAAATTTCAAAGGCACAGGAGCAGGCTGTCCCC
>NW_009202167.1:0-4770 GCF_000690835.1 Fulmarus glacialis
AAATGCAAGAAAGAAATGAAAGAATGAAAGAATGAAATTATAAAATGAAAAAATTAAATAATGCAATGAAAGAATAAAATGAAAGAATGAAAGAATGAAATGAAATTATGAAAATAAATGAGATAATGAAATTAAATGAAAAGAAATAATGAAGGGGAATGAAAATAAAATGAAAGAATGAAATGGAATGAAAATAAAATGAAAGAATGAAATGAAATGAAATTCTAGGTCGAAATGAAATGAAAGAATAGAATGAAAGCATGAAATGAAAGAAATGAAAGAATTTACTTCTTTCTTACTTCTTATTTATTTCTTGTCATTATTTCATCCGTTAATTATTTCATTCTTTCATTCTTCCATTTTATTTCATTTCATTCTTTCCATTCCTTTAACTTCATTCTTTCATTAAATTTTTTCATTTCATTTTTTCATTTCATTTAATTTTTTAATTTCATTCTTTAACTTCATTTCATTTCTTTCACTTCTTTCTTCATGAAATGATGAAATGAAAGAATGAAATAATGACAAGAAATAATGAAAGAAGGAAAGAATGAAAGAATGACAAGAAATAAATGAAAGAATGAAATGAAATAATGGAATGAAATGATGAAATTAAATGAAATAATGAAAAGAAATGATAGTAATATGAAAAAATGAAATAATGAAATAATGAAACGAAAGAATCAAAGAAAACAAAATGGAAGAATGAAATGAAATTGAATGAATGAAACTAAGTGAAAGAATGAAATGAAATGATAGAATGAAATGAGAAAATGAAATTGAAGAATGAAATGAAATTAAATAAAATTAAAGGAAAGGAAATGAAATGGAGTGAAAAGAAGTAATGAAAGGAAATGAAAGAATGAAATTAAATCAAATGAAATGAAAGAATGAAAAGAAAGAATGAAACTACATGAATGGAATGAAGGAATGGAATGAAAAAAAGAATGAAATGAAATGAAAGAATTAAATGAAAGAATGAAAAGAAAGGATGAAATGAAAGAATGAAAAGAAAGGATGAAATGAAAGAATGAAAAGAAAGGATGAAATGAAAGAATGAAAAAATGAAAGTAAACAATGAAATAATGAATAATGAAATAATGAAATGAAATAACAAAATATCAAAAGGATGAAATGAAATGTAAGAAAAATGAAATCAAATGAAAGAATGAAAAGAAAGGATGAAATGAAAGAATTACTAAAAGAATTACATGAAAGAATGAAATGATGGAATGAAATGAAATCATGGATGAAATGAAAGAATGAAATGAAATGAAATTAAATGAAAGAATGAAAGAAAATAGGAAATAAAATAATGAAATAAATGAAATAATGAAAAACAACAGAATTATTTGAAAGAATGAAATGAAGTTAAATGAAAAAAATGAAATTAAAGAATGAAATTAAACAAAAAGAAATGAAATTACATGAAAGAATGAAAGGAAATGAATAAATGAAATTAATGAAATGAAAGAAAAATGAAATTAAATATAAGGAGAGAATGAAATGAAAGGAAATGAATGAATGAAATAATGAAATGAAGAATTAATGAAAGAAAAAAATACTGAAATAATGAAATGAAATTAAATTAAATAAAATGAACTGTAATTAAATGAAACAACAGAAAGAAATTAAATGAAATGAAAGAAAGAAATTTAATGGAAAGAAAAATTAAATGAAAGAATGTCATGAAATGATAGAATGAAGTGAAAGAATGAAGGAATGAAAGAATGAAGTGAAATGAAAAGAAAGAATAAAATGTAACGAAAGAATGAAATTAAACGATTGAAATGAAATGAAAAATGGAATGAAAGCATGAAATTAAATGAATTAATTTATTTCTTTTTTTATTTATTGTCAACGTTTATTCTTTAATTATTTCATTATTTCATTATTCTTGTCATTATTTCGTTTTTCATTTCATCATTTCATTTGAGTTCCGTTCAGTTTTTTATTCCTACTTTTCATTTCACTTCATTCTTTCATTTCATTCTTTCCTGTCACTTCATTTAATTTCATTCTTTCCATTCCTTTAATTTTATTCTTTCATTTCACTTTTCTTTTTTTTTATTTTCAATTTTTAACTTGATTTCACTATTTCATTTCTTTCATTCATGAAATGAAATGATGAAATGAAAGAATGACGTAATGACAAGAAATAATGAAATGAAATGAAATAAATGAAAGAACGAAATGAAAGGCTGAAATGAAATGAAATGATGAAATTAAATGAAATAAAATGAAAAAGTGAAAAAATGAAATAATGAAATGAAGTAATGAAATAATGAAAGAAAAATTAATTGAAATTAGAAAATAAAATCATGAAATGAAATTAAAATCATGACATGAAAATCATGAAATGAAATGAAATAATAAAATTGAATGAAACAATGTAATTAAATTAGATTGAATAATGAAATGAAATTAAATGAAATGAGATTAAATGAAAGAAGAAATGGAATTAAATGAAATTAAATGGAAATATGAAATAAAATGAAATGAAAGAATGAAATACTGAAATAATTAAATGAAAACTGAACTGAAATTAAAGAATGAAATGAAAGAATAAAAAGAAAGAAGTGAAAAGAACAAATAAAATGAGATTAAATTAAATTAAATTAAACGAAATTACATGAACGAATGAAATGAAATTAATGAAATGAATAAATTAAATGAAAGAATGAAATGAAGGAAAACTAAAATGAAATGTAAGGAAAGAATGAAATGAAAGGAATGCATGAATGAAATAATGAAATTAAGGAATGAAATAATGAAATGAAAGAAAGAAAAAATACTGAAACAATGAAATTAAATGAAATTAAATGAAATTAAATGAGGGTGGTGAAACACTGGCACAGGTTGCCCACAGAGGTGGTAGATGCCCCATCCCTGGAAACATTCAAGATCAGGTTGGACGGGGCTCTGAACAACCTGATCTAGTTGAAGATGTCCCTGCCCATGGCAAGGCAAGGGGGTTAGATGACCTTTAAAGGCCCCTTCCAATCCAAACTATTTTATGATTCTAAAGAATGGAATGAAATTAAATGAAAGAAAGAAATGAAATGAAAAGAAAGAATGAAATGTAATGAAAGCATGAAATTAAATTAAAGAAACAAAATAATTTATTTCTTATTTATTTCTTGTCATTATTTCATTCTTTCATTTCATCATTTCAATTCATTACATTTCATTATTTCAATATTTTGTTCTTTCTTACATTTCATTATTTCATTCTGTCATTTCATTATTTCATTCATTCATTTAACTTCATTTCTTTCATTTAATTCTTTCATTTCATACCTTTCATTCTTTCATTTAGTTTCTTTCATTTAATTTTTCATTTCTTTCACTTCATTCTTTCATGAAATGATGAAATGAAAGAATGAAATAATGACAAGAAATAACGAAAGAATGAAAGAATGACAATGAAATGAAATGAAATGATGAAACAAAATGAAAAGAATGAAATTAAATGAAAAGGATGAAATGAAATCAAATAAACAATGAAATGAAACAACGAAATGAAATGAAAGAATGAAATTAATTTAAATTAAAAAAAATGAAACAATAAGATGAAATGAACGAAATGAAATTAAGGGACAGATTGAAATGAAATGAAAGAATGAAATGAAATTAAATGAAGGAATGAAATTAAAGATTGAAAAGAAAGTATGAAATGGATCAATGAAACAAAAGAATTAATGAAAGAATGAAATGAAAGAATGAATTGACAGAATGAAATGAAATGAAATGAAATGAAAGGCATGAAATCAAAGAATGAAGTTAAATGAAGTAACTAAATAAAAGAAAGAAATGAAATTAAATGTATGAAATGAAATAAAATGAAATGAAAATAAATGAAAGACTGAAATGGAATGAAATGAAATGAAGGAATGAAATAAAAAATCAAAGAATAAAACACTGAAAAAATAAATAATGAAAGAATGAAAGTGAAATGATATGAAATGAAATGAAATTAAAAATGAAAGAATGAAGTGAGTAAAAAGAAAGAAGTGAAAAGAAAACATGAAATGAAACAATGAAATTAATGAAATGAAGTGACATGAAAGAATTAAATGAAATTAATAAATGAAATTAAATGAAAGAATGAAATGAAAGAAAAATGAAATGTAAGGAGAGAATGAAATAAAATGAATGAATGAAATGAAAGAAAACAAAATACTGAAATAATGAAATGAAATGATAAAAAAATTAAATTAAATGAAAGAAAAATTAAATGAAAGGAAAGAAATGAAAGAAAAATGAAATGATAGAATGAAAGGAAAGAATTAATGAAAGAATGAAATGAAATTAAGTGATAGATTAAAATTAAATGAAACAATTAAATGAATGCATAAAATTAAATGAAAGAAATGAAAGAATTTATTTCTTATTTATTTCTTGTCATTGTTTCATTCTTTCATTATTTCTTGTCATTATTTCATTCTTTCATTTCATCATTTCAGTTCAGTTCAGTTCAGTTTTTTATTCCTTCTTTTCATTTCACTTCATTCTTTCATTTCATTCTTTCATTTAATTTCATTTTATTCTTTCATTTCATACTTTCTTTCCATTCTTTCATTTCATTTTTTTATTCTTTTATTTCATTCCATTTCATTCTTTCATTTCATTATTTAGTTTCATTTAATTTCATTCTTTCCATTACTTTGATTTCATTCTTTCATTTAATCTTTTCATTTTATTCATTCATTTCCTTTCATTTAATTTTTTAACTTAATTTCATCATTTCATTTCATTTCATTTCATTCT
>NW_009202167.1:5327-5982 GCF_000690835.1 Fulmarus glacialis
CCTTGGCGGGGGGTTGGACTAGATGGCCTTTAAACGTCACTTCCAATCCAATATTCCAAACTATTCTCTGATTCTATGATTCTAGGAAATGATAGGTTGAAATGAAATGAAAGATTGAAATGAAGGAATGAAATTAAATATCAAAAATGAAAGAATGAAATGAAACAAAATGAAATTAAATGAAATAATGAAATAAAATGAAAGAATGAAAGAATTAAATAATAAAATGAAATATTGAAAGAATGAAAGAATGAGACTGAAACAAAAAACGAAAGAATGAAATAAAATGAAATTAAATTAAATGAAATGATGAAATGAAATGAAATGATGAAATGAAACAAAAGAATGAAAGGAAATGAAAATGAAATGAAAGAAATTAAATGAGATTAAATGAACTGAGATGAAATGACAGAATGAAAAGAAAGTATGAAATGAAAGAATGAAATGAAAGGCGAAAGAATGAATTGAAATGAATGAATGAAATAATGCAATGCAAGAAATAATGAAATAATGAAAAGAAAGAAGGAAACGCTGAAGAAATGAAATGAAACTAAATGAAATTAAACTAAATGAAATGACATAATGAAATGAAATGAAAGAAAAATTAAATGAAAGGAAAGAAAATGAAAGAATGAAATTAAATGATAGAATGAAG
>NW_009202168.1:0-264 GCF_000690835.1 Fulmarus glacialis
CAGGGAATCTCGGTTGGTGCGATATTGACACCGGTGCACTGTTGTGGTAAAGATTGGTACCTGCTGTTCTTCAACCCTCAGCAACCCCACAACAGAAGGGTCCTCCGAGAGACCAGGCAAGGTAGACAGCTGTTTAACTTCCTCCGCCTCCAGGGCAGCTATACCAAAAGCCCATCGGTACCCTTTTGGGTCCTTGAAATACCCTCTCTTGAGGTAGTCTATGCCAGGGATGCACAGAGCCTATAGGCCGGGCATTACCTTACC
>NW_009202168.1:416-4282 GCF_000690835.1 Fulmarus glacialis
TGGGTCTGATGTGCCAGGCCATCGAATCCACACAGTCCAGTAAACCCTGTTGTCCCTTTCCTGGCTGGAGGCAGCGCCCCTCTAGTCCTCGTCATCGTATTCATTACTCACTTCTTGTAAATACAAGTCAAGAATTTCTTCATTACAATCAGAAGATCAGCCCTTCTACTCTGTCTGGGGGACGCTCACTGAAAACTGAAGCAGCAATTTTCCTGGAAGAACCCCCCTAAGTGACTGTTTTTTCCTTGAAACTCACATACCTGTGCCTCTAGGGTCGAGGCAGATCTTCCATCCTACTTCCTCATGTCATCTCCATTGTCACACAGGTAAAACCACAGGATGCCCCATGGCGTGTACCCACTATATCCTCTCTCTTGAGCAGAAGAATGCTTACGCCTAATAGCTGAGATCCTGGTCCTTACAGGTGGGGAGTAGGACATATCCTCTTTGAGTTGCTGGACCTCCCGAGACAGTTTCTCCACAGCTGAGATGAGGAAGGAAGAGAGACTTTCTTTCGGAGTTGGCCAGCCAATTCATCCACCGTTTGTTCCTCTCCATCCTCTCCATCTTTCCAGGTCAGTACTGCCAATGAGTTTGCATATGACGATGGTATGCGCCGTACCAACTTCCGCCACATGGGTTGTGTGCACTGGACTTCACGGGATCTTTGGATAACTGCTCGTTGTCCAGGTCACCATAAATCACCTCCAGCATGGCTAATTCCCTCGGGTACTGGATACCTCTCTCCATAGTGGTCCACTTGCCTTGGCGATATATAACATCTTCCTTGACAGGATACCTTTCCTTCATACCTGACGGGAGTCAACTCCAGAGTGCCGCTTTTCCAACCACTTTGTCAATGCCCCCTTCCCTAGAAAGGGATCCCAGCTGCTTGGCTTCCCTACGCTCTAATTCCAGGCTACTGGCCCCGTTATCCCAGCATCGGAGCAGCCAGGTGACAATGTGCTCGCCTGGACGACGGATGAAATCTTTTCGCACATCTCGCAGCTCACTCAGGGATAGGGATCGGGTGGTTTCCGCCTCATGTATGAGTTCTTCCTCTTCCTACTCCTCTCGTCGTGATGGCCGTGCTTTTTCATCATCCCTTATTAAATGAGCTGACTTTCGCTTCCAAGATTTCTTCTTGTGTATAGGGGCGACTGACACAGGCACGGGTTGGTTCCCTGGTTCAGCCACAGTGTCTGTCACTGGGGTTAGAGTAGCCGCAGCACCTGTTGGTTTCTTTTCCCCTTCTTCTCCCTGAGGGTGCTGCATAATACTGAGCAGTGTTTGGTAGATACTAGCCAGGGCCCAGCACAGTGCGATAAATTGTGCCTCTTTGGAATAACCAGGGCATTTTTTTTTTTCAAGCATTCTATCACTTCATCAGGATCCTGTAGTTGTTCAGGAGTGAAGTTCCAGACCATTGGAGGTAAGAAGTTCTCTAAGTACCTGCCCGTATTCTCCCACATGGCGTGCCACCTATGACCATCCAGCCTCAGGGCAGATCTCTGGGTGATTTTTTTAAATAGTTTTTTAACCCTAAGCAAGACCTGAAACACATTCAGGAGACACAGCAATAGGACCATGCTGTCTTGAACATCCCAAGGATATTCAAAATTCTTGAGAGCTGGTGTAACTAACCTGAAGGAGAAAGGAAAGATGAAAGACCGGGGGAAAGCATTCCCCCCCGTCTTCACCACAGATTTGTTCTCCGAGAAGAAAAGCTGAAGAGTGTCATTATTAATAATTTCCAAGAGATGGCATCCGAGGTACGGAGATGACAGCAATACCAAGTACAAATACCAGATTAGTCTCTTGACCAGTGATGTTATCATATCGTAAACCAGTGTTACACAGTACAGCAAAATGATAATCCTGATCCATCTCCCAGAAGTGATAAACAGCACCATAGGGAATACATACTGCCAGTAAGGATTTACAAAATACAACCATGCGAACAAATAAAACAACATTGTGACCAGCAACTATTAAACTAATATAATGAATGCTTATAGCAAATTTATTTTAACACACTCTGGTCAGATCTGTTATCTCAACCCTTCATGCCTCACATTGGGCACCAAAAAGGACTGTCATGGTTTAACCCCAGTCGGCAACCAAGCACCACACAGCCACTCACTCACCCTCTCCCTATCCCGTGGGATGGGAAAGAGAATCGGAAGGGCAAAAGTAAGAAAACTGGTGGATTGAGATAAGAACAGTTTAATGATTGAAATAAAATAAAGATAATAATCATAATAAAAAATCGTAATGAAAAGGAAAACAACAAAAAGAGAGAGAGAAACAAAACGCAGGAAAGACAACTGATGCAACCGCTCACCACCTGCTGACCGACGCCCCGCCAGTCCCCGAGCAGCAATCGCCGCCCCCCGGCCAACTGTCCTGGCTGTGCTCCCTCCCAGCTTCTTGTGCACCTCCTCGCTGGCAGAGCATGGGAAGCTGAAGTCCTTGACTTAGTATAAGCACTGATTAGCAACAACTAAAACATCAGTGTATTATCACATTATTCTCACGCTAAATCCAAAACACAGCACTATACCAGCTACTAGGAGGAAAATTAACTCTATCCCAGCCAAAACCAGGACAATAGGGGCACACAGTCTCACTACCACCATCATCATTATTATTACGGGCAAACGCTACAGTTTTTCATTAAGAAAAACAACTTTGTATCATCAAAATGTTGATGGTTTAGATCATTTTGCAAGCTAATACAACATACAGCAAACCAGGAAAGTCATCTGTTATTACAAAAGGATGAGATTTATCTTACCCTCCATTAGCTATTGCTGAATTAAGCACTGAGTGTCTTCTCCATTTTTTATCAGTGGTGAGCAAGGGCACCCCCCAGACTCATCCCATGCTAAAATGGACAGGTAAGATAGGTACCCCAGAAGATGTCTCCCGTCACTGGTGAAAGAACCAAGATAATGGAATTAGGCTGCATGCTTTGAAAGCTGCAGTTTCATGAACCTTTTAAAGTAGCATAAACTGCCACTGCAGTCAACAAATGCAATCCCACCATCCAGCTAAATAACAGCACCAAGCAACAGCAAGCAGCCAGTAGTGAACAAAATTGCCTTTCAGGCAAAACTAACAGCTTACGACAGTTTAATGTTGATTAAATTATAACCATTTTTAAATTCCAACAGTTAAGCAAAACAAATCCTGCCAAGAGCAAAAAGATTATTTACCTTACACTTGCCTAGCACAGTATCCATTCATAAAATGGGTTGAAAAAGTCTCAACTTCCATCATTTTCACCAAAAAAAGAAATCCCTGTGATTTTAACATTTTCTATTTAAAAAAAAAAATAAATTACTGAGTATTCTAAGTATGCAAGAGCATACCTTACTGAATTATATCACTATCTACGGAACTCTGAAAACATTGAAGAATACCACAAAAGACATTAGCTACATTAAAACATGCTTCACTATCTAGCAAGCAAAAATATTTCATGGTTTGAGTGAACATTAAATATCTTAGCCATTTATTTTGTAAGAAAAATATAGATGCGAACTGAATACCTGTGAAATCTGTAACACCGGTGAGACTGTAGAAGCATTTAAAAGAAGATATGGACAACTGACATCTTTGAAGTACATAGTGGTATATGAACCTGCCAAATATGAGTTTTATTTTGGGGAGTTATTATGGTCAATCTGATAAAAATTACTGCTTAATTTGAAAACAAGATACATGCACAAAACCAGACAGGAAATACAGAACGTACTGAAAATTAACCATTGTATTGGGTTTGTGTGGCAAGGTTTTGGTGGCAGGGGGTGGCTTCTGTGAGAAGCTGCTAGAAGCTTCCCCTATATCTGACACAGCCAATG
>NW_009202168.1:4306-4664 GCF_000690835.1 Fulmarus glacialis
CCAGGGCTGAGCCCATCAGTGATGGTGGTAGCACCTCTGGGATAACATATTTAAGAAGGGAAAAAAAAAAAAATCCTGTTGCGGAACAGCAGCCGGGGAGAGGAGTGAGAACATGTGAGAGAAACAACCCTGCAGACACCAAGGTCAGTGAAGAAGGAGGGGAGGAGGTGCTACAGGCACCGGAGCAGAGATTCCCTTGCAGCCTGCGGTGGAGACCATGGTGAGGCAGGCTGTCCCCCTGCAGCCCATGGAGGTCCACGGTGGAGCAGATATCCACCTGCAGTGGAGGACCCCACAGCAGAGCAGGGGGATGCCCAAAAGAGGCTGCGACCCTGTGGGAAGGCCGCGCTGGAACAGG
>NW_009202168.1:5044-7723 GCF_000690835.1 Fulmarus glacialis
GGGGGAAGGTGTTTTAAGATTTGGTTTTATTTCTTAATTACCCTACTCTGATTTTGATTGGTAATAATTCCCCAAGGCAAGTCTGTTTTGCCCATGACGGTAACTGCTGAGTGATCTCCCTGTCCTTATCTCGACCCACGAGCCTTTCGTTATATTTTCTCTCCCCTGCCCAGCTGAGGAGGGGAGCGACAGAGAGTGGCTTTGGTGGGCACCTGGCATCCAGCCAGGGTCAACCCACCACACAAGGCAAGACGAAGCGCATTTCAACTTCTCCCAGAATTACCACTGCAATGTTAAACAGATTCCTTAATCCACTGGAGAGATAAATCACTGATTCATTACAGCTACACATCACGCTATAGTCATGTATAAATGTCAACACTGTATCCTCAAAGACACCTGAAAAATTTCAATCACTAGTCAACCACTAGTTACATAGTGAGATTAAATCTGTAGTGTTTAAATTGTTATGACCAGTATTTCCAGTTTTGTATCTTCCAGTGTATTTTTCTTCCAGAATTTGCGAGCATCTTGCCAACATTTATAGACATACTGCCAAAGAAACCTTTGAACTGTTACTAAATGTACTTAATTCTAAAGCACATTCAAGTAATCCTTTGGTTCAAAAGCTCTGCAAGAAATGAATTTTCACCAAGAACTTTAGTTAATTTTTCTATACTGCTTAAGCAATTAACACTTCCAAAATTAACTGAACCTTTTAGCACCACAAGGGACAAAACTTATCTCCACCATTTTCATTCTATGGGTGAAACAGAGGCAAAAGGATGAAGCAGTTTGCCAGGGCTGCACAGGAAGTTAAAGGCAAAGGACATATTAAAAACAAAGCCAAATACAATCTCCCATTGTTCCTTCAGAGAAGGTCACCTCCCAGATGAATTCCTATCTAAAACCCCTTTTCCAAATCCAATTTCGCAATATGATCTGGTTTTTTTCCTTGAGGGTTTTGGAGTCAGTGTCATCGAATAGAAAGAACTGGATTTAACATATAAGAATAAAAAGATTTGGGGGACAGCTTATCATTGTTTACATCAGGTGTTTTTACTCATTTATGGGAGAAGGAACACACAGGTCTTGCTGGAGCACCGCTTCACATGTATATTAAATGCTTGGCAAAAAGCAGTAGGCAAAGGGGGTCTTGTAGATACTTTGCTGCTCAGTCAGCTTCTACACAAGAACATGCTAACGTGGCCAGAAACACAGCGCAAGATTCACAGTCCTGTGAAATGTGTTTCTTAAATAGAGGGCAACCCAGTGCCTCTGTAATAGGGATACAGATTCAATGTAATAAGCAGCTGTTTTGACTGCTGTATAAAAGAGAAAATCAGAACCACATAATCTTCACACTAGCCTAAAATGTGGGTTTATGCAAATATTTTCTCACAGGCTATAGAATGCCATATTCATGATCCAGAGCGCGTGCCCAGAGCCTGTGTCACCTAAACAAGGCTGTGGCTGCTCTTATGGGACAAGATTAGTGATCAAGTCCCTGAATAGCAGAGCTTTTCAATTCAGCATTCTGAACCAGGGCTCTGAAGAAAAAATTAGTTACAAAGAAAACATTGTCACTAACTATTTTCAGAATCGGCAACTGGCTCAGTAAGCAGCTCACTGTATAACTCTCAGTTACTCCCTCAACCACAGAAAAAAATACCTGTTTCTCCACTCCCCAAACTTCAGCCTATAAATAACCTTCCCAGCATTTCTCCAGAAGGCATCAAACTGTCACATACGGCGCTGTCCACCAAACACACGTGAATCTGGCAAGGTCTGCCACATCACTCAGTCACGTTTCCAGAACCGCTGAAGAAATTACGGATCAACACGAAGTCCCTATGAATGGTAGAGCTAGGGGCATGCTTGTCAAGACTGAAAAACTTTTGTAGCTTTTTCTAGTTCAAGGGGGAGCTAACAGATAATCCCATTCAACCATACACAAGCCAGCTCGCTTTTTATTTTCCACTACCACAACTCCTACTGAACACAAGAGACACAAGAACAGACAAACAAAAAAAAACCCCTCAAATGAAAATGTATTTTCCAGAATGAAAAATACAAACGAAAATTAATCTGATTTTAAAATTCCTATTAAATACTAATAATTACATTTTCCATAAGAGTAAAAATTAGCATTAGCTTTTGTTGTGTTTGTTTTCTTTTTCAAGAACATTAAAGCTATGCTTGGTGCAGTTATTTGAATCACTCTTCATTTTTCTTTGGAAAATGTATCTTTGTGTCATTCATTTCTCTTCATTACAGATTGTAACTTAATAAAGTAGATTTATTCTGCTGTATGGTAGAATTTATTAATTCTACCACAAAGCAGAATAATTAATAATTAATTCAGAATGGTTATTTCTAAACAAATGCTGAAAGCCAATAATGCCACTCAGAAGCAGGAAGAACTGTTTGCTTTTGCATCGTAACTGTCAAATCCAGAAGGCTAATAAAACAAGACACCCGAATTATTAAACCAAAGTGTACACAGGTCTCCATAGTTTATTATACACTTTCAGAGGAGCACTTTTACCCCAACCCACAACAGATCATTTATTTGGAAAGATGTTAGTCTTAAATAATCCATTGTCCTGTCTAGACCAAGCAACACATTTCTACACAATTAACACACTTTCAAGGGATCTCGTTAGGTCATGCAGAGTG
>NW_009202169.1:0-2660 GCF_000690835.1 Fulmarus glacialis
CCCTGGAGGTATTTAAAAGATGTCTAGACATGGTGCTTCAGGACAAGGTTTAGTGGTGGACTTGACAGTGCTGCGTTAACAGCTGGACTTGATGATCTTAGAGGTCTTTTCCAACCTAAACGATTCTATGATTCTATGAATTGGTGCCTTCAGGGAACTCCGTTCCATGGGAAATACCTGAAGGTATCCTAAAGGATACACTGTGGGAACAAGGGGCTCTTCTGGTGCCTCTAAACGCCCTTGCTGGGGGTGGTGGGACAGGGCACAGGGGAGGCTGGTCTGAAAGAGCGTGGCTCTGCTTCACAGCAGCAGCAGTGCACGTGCATTTCCCTGGCGCTTTACAGTTAATGAAGCCCCCACAGCTGGCAGCTCTGGCCAGGGTTCAGCCCATCTCACAACATCCTCCTTAAAAGCAGGAGTAACTGGGGGGGTTTCTCCAGTGTAGCTGTTGTGGCTTTGCCAGGAGGGGAATGAGAGCTGTGGCCGTTTGTATGCTCAAGCTTTTATGGCGTGGTAGCAGCCATACACCCGTATGGTGGTTCTCCCTGAGAGCATCTGGATCTGGCCCTGTCAAAGCAAATAGCAAAAAAAGCGGGGAGGGGGGAAAACCCCCAGGAGTCAACAGGGTGCAAACATCTCCAAGAGGCATTTCGTGCACAGCCCTCCTGGGCTTGCTCAGGAGCGTGGTTGTGGGATGGGGGGACCTGGGGCTGATGGAGGAGACCCCGGTGTCAGGCAACATCTCCGCATGAGAACAGGACAGCGGGGATGGCCCAGGCAGAGGGACCCATCAGGAGAGCATGTGCCCCAGCTGCAGCAGAGAGCCGGGGGCCCCTTCTGACCCCCCAAACCGACTTTCCAGACACCTCCTGCTTCTGTGACCTGCTGCCGTGCTGCCTCCATCTGGGACAAGGTCACCCGAGAGAAGCCCAGCAACATCTCATCCATCTCCAGCACGTCGATGCTCTTCCCAGCTGAGCTACAGTCAAAAGCGCACGCTGCCTGTGGGTGCTCGGAGTTGCAGGCTGTTGCTACCGCCGGACCAGATAAAAGCAGGTATGTCAGAGCCCCGGGGCAGCTTTTCCCCAGCCACCGTATCTGGATGATGGCAACAGGCAAAGAGCAGATGCTCCCATCTCCTGAGAAGGTGGTGAGATGCAGGCCCTTTCCCCATCCTCTTAGCACATCTTTGCCACCCTTTCAGCCTGACTTACGTGCTTCTGCACCCCCCAGCGCCGCTCGCAGACCTGGGGCCAGCTTGTCTGCAAGAGTGTGAATTATTGGGAAGATGCATCCACGTTAGGCTTGGGATAACGCGCTCCTTCCTCGGACCCCTCCCAACCCACTTCCCCTGGCAGGCAAGAGCCAAGCAAGAGGGAATGAAATATTCAGCACTTGTCTACACAGCCTTTCATTTCCAAGTGTTTCATAATTCATTAAGTGCCCTGCTCCCCTCCCTGGCGTTTCTGCTGATGGAAAGAGAGGGAGTTTTTCTGGGTCACTCGTAATTTTATCAGGCTGTAGGATCATCTCTAGTTTCAAACCCAGCCTGGCTGGTTCGGTGCTTAGAGCTTGCTCAAAGCCTCGGATCAGGGCAGTCAGGGGCTGCTGCGCACCCCACGACACGCTTTGCTCTTTGCCCGTGTGGCACATGCCATCTTTCAATGAAGCCGTCTATGGGCCTGGTGCAGTTCAGGGGAGACAGTGACGGGGGGGGACAGTGAACCCCCCCAGGCATTGCCAGCACTGAAGTGCCTGTTCCCTCTGAGCAAGAGCTCTGAGGGCAAGATGTGCATCTTGGTCTTGGCTTTGCTAAGAGCATCCTCCAGCCCATGAAGTCCTGTCCCCTCTTCTCTGCTAGTGTCCCTTGGATGCTGTTTGCTCCCTGGGCTCCTGCAGCCAGGGAGAGCCTCTGGAGGGGTGGGGTGGCATCTCCATCCATCCATCCTCAGATCCCGGAAAGTGAGAAAAGGCAAATCACGGCATCTCTGTCCTGGTTCGGTCCCCACCTCCAGACACCCCTTGCAAGGTAGGGTGGGAAAGCAGAGGGATGCCACTGCTTTTAACCATTGCCAGGCCTGCAAGAGCCCAGGAGATTGGAATGAAGCCTCAGCTGCCCAAGGGAGGATCCAACCTGCACTTAAAGACCTCAGGGAGAGCTGGTCTCCTGCTCCTGGACCACTTGGAGTTGTTGACTCCATCTAAATTAGTGAATAAGTGCTGCCTGGGCACTGTCCCTCACCCATCCACGCTGGGATGCTGCCTGCTAGGGTTGGCCAGGCCAATGCACCGTCCCCGGCCCATCGCGGGGATGCAGGGGCAGGGGTTAGCCCCGGGCTGGGCAGCCCCAGGGCGGTTTGGAGAGCAGAGCTTCCCCACCTGGCCATGGCCAACCCAGCTGGGGGCTCGGGACAGAAAAGGACCCTGGTAGGGCACTAGGATAGATGGAGAAACTGGGTCAGACCCAAATCAAAGCTGTAGGATCGTAATCTGATATCAAACGGGGGAAAAAAATAGAAAGAAAAAAAAGAGTTATCATGCTAAACCATTATACAACCCATCCCTGCAGCCTCACCTGCCCCCCACTACACAAACTTTCGATGCTCGTCATACTCCAGAGTGTCTGAGAGAAAACCAAGAATATCGCATGGCGGGGGGCA
>NW_009202169.1:2678-6278 GCF_000690835.1 Fulmarus glacialis
GCCTTCCGCCTGCCAGGACGCCTTCCACCCCCTGGCACTGCGACCTGCAAACACCGAAGGATTTGGTTACACCCCCCCAACCCAAAGCAGCATCTCCGAACTCCTGCACCGTGGCTGCAACCCAGATTACACCCCGAGCACTCCCTTGCTCAACCTGTAAAGAGGGCTGAGGAGATCTGGGGGCTCCTGGTCCTTGGGGAGGGCTGGGGGACACAGCTCCAACCTGGAGGCACGCTGGGGAGGGAGAGCAGTTTTCCTAAATGCCTGCCCAGTGTGCAGTCCGCCCTGAATTAATGAGCTTCTGCAAAGCAAAACAGACAGCGCGGGGACACGACCGATGCCCAGGCTGCTCAAAGATGTGATCGTGGGAGATGCTAATCTTTTAGACTGTCAATGGGGCTTAGGCGACCACGCGGCTCAGCCCTACTCAGCTAAAATCTGCTGAGATGATGAACCCCTGTGGATTTGTCAGCTCCAAGAGTGATGGCCACCAAATTCTCACTTCTTGGTCCATGATCAGGCCACCTCTTCCTTTCCTTACCGATACGCCAAACAGATAGAGCTGCTGATGCCTTCAGGGTAGGTTTTAATGACTCTGGCTGCTCTTCTCTAGCAAAACCCCCTTTTCCCACACCTTTCTGAAGTGGTGGGCTCTGAAACTAGACACTTTTTTTTTTTTTTCAGACCGCACTGAAGCACATAACGCTCTTATTCCCGGGCTGCCAAGCAATTGCAGCAGCTCCGTACCAGCTTCCCTAGACACGGCTTTCCCATGCTCGGCATCCTTGCCCGTGCTGCTAGTCGCAACCGCTCCCTGCAGGCGGGGAGATGCAAACTGCTGTACAACAGGGTCTGGTCCCCGCAGGGCTCCGCTGGCTGCCAGCATCCTCGGTGACGAATCCCTGCCTGCAGTCACTCCCGAGCGCTGCTCACGTGTGTAACACCTTCAGCACCCGCCATGTCAAATTTTTGCAGAATTTTCATTTCTTAATCAAAATATTGCATGACACCAAGTCAAACACAGTGCAAAAGTCTAAGTATACCCAAATTACCACTTTAGCAACTAGAGCTGTAATCTCATCCCAAATTAGTTACCTGACAGGATATATTTCAATACAACGGGGCTGACTGGCACTCATTATGCTATTCCACTTGTCTTCCAGGGTGAAAAGAAAATCCGTTTATATTTAATGAGAATTTTTGCAAGAGTTTGCTGAAAAAAAAAGTTAATTCACTGAAGCAACTTTTAATATCTGCAGGCTGCTGAGCTGCAACTGCTGCTGTGCCCTACATTTCACCAGGTTATCCAAACGTTAACAAAACAATAGTGATTACGTACACTTGCAAGTATAAGCTCTGACTTGCCTACTGCACAGGCTCGGTGCAAAGGGGGTAATTAGGAGGGAAGTTATTTAGGAAGCTTTAACTTAAAGAGTCAGATGATTACAGATGAAGCTGCAGTTTAGCTAGACAGTGAAAAAGGCTCTTCATTTTGGTTCAAGCTCCAGGGCACTCATCGCGTAAGCTGCGGGAGGAAACGGTTTGCATTTATCAGTATTGCCCAAACACTGCTTTGTACATAAATGCAAGCACTGCAGCTTCCGAATATACTGTCAGACCGCCAAGCATCCAACAACAACTCCCTTTCAGCTCATTTGCTTTTTGCTTTTCCAGCCTGAGCTCCTAGAGAGCCATTGCCTCTCCCCACAGACCGAACAGACCCACCCAGCTGCTCATCAGAGCAGCTCCCTGGTTTCTATCACCCATTTTTGGACCCCTCGCACATCTCTGGTCTCCCAGCCAGTCCTGCCTGGTTGCAAGGCATCATAGAGCCAAAGGACAGCCACTGCTGCGGGTTGCTGGTGCGAAGTAAGAAGGTCCCACAAAGACACCTTTCTTGGAGGCAAGAAGCTTAGCCCCTGCTGCATGTCCCAGCACATGCATCCTCACGTGCTGGGAGACAGAGAAATTGTAATGCTAGAAAATAAAGAAAAACTTTTTTCAATTTTTCAACCCACTTTTGGCAAAGGAGGGCTCGGATTTTCAGTTGCATGAATCTAGAAGCTATATGGAAATGACTGTAACCCATGAAAGGTCATTTTACCAACCCAGGTCTGAAGAAGCAGGGAAGGCTTTGAGTCATAATGCTCAGCATGCGTGAACTGTGCAAGGTGAGAGGGATGGGACATGCCAGGGCAAAGAGGAAACACACAGCCGACCTCCACATGACAAACCGAGTCATGTTTGGCACATCGCTGTTGGGCTGTGACTGGGGTTGGACCACAGTAAGTCCAGGGCAGAGGCTCACCGCTCCCCTTTGCATGGCTATGCTGCACAAGCCTTCTCCACGCCCACCTCCTGCCTGGCAGGGCTTTGCTCCACCCTGGATGCAGAGCTGCCAAGGCAGCTATCTCTGAATGTCTCCAAGGAGGACTTTGGGCTCAAGATCCTGCCCAGAGATCATAGAATCATAGAATCATTAAGGTTGGAAAAGACCTCTAAGATCGAGTCCAATCGTCAGCCCAACACCCCCATGCCCACTAAACCATGTCCCTAAGTGCCTCATCTACATGTCTTTTAAATACCTCCAGGGATGGGGACTCCACCACTTCCCTGGGCAGCCTCTTCCAAGGCCTGACCACAGATCATTTTAAAGCTACCCTAGATGAGTCTTCTGGCCTATGTAAGATGTCCACCTTAGGACTCCCGGGGCCCAAGGGGATATCTTTGTGTTCAGTAAACTCACGCAGATTTTTCTTCCATGAAGATGTCAAATTCAGTTTTGAACCTGTAAACTTTCAGTACCCACCAGATCTGATGGTGGGGCTCTCCACAGTCCACCCGGCATCATCTGAAGACCCACTTCATCCTGAGCCTCCCACTATCTTCGTTTTCATGTCTGCCAAGTTTTTCTACTGAAACAGATGATGAATAACTGCTTCCTCCCCAGTTTAACCTTGTGACTATTCATTATGTCCTCTTTTGCATTGAAGAGGACTAATTTAATTTATAGTTCCTCATATAAAAGCTGTTCCAGAGCTTTTGTCTGTTCTGTTGGATCCTTTTTGCTCCTGCACAGCTAATAACACAAAACCAAAGGACTCTTACAGTCAACAGCTTGTTGCAAAGACAGTCTATAACAGCATTGGAAAGCAACTTTCTGTGTTTCCAGTGCTGAAAGGATTAGCGGAAAAACTTGTTTTAATGATGTTTGGATAATCAAGGTTACTGGATTGCTCCCAACTACTAAGACGGGCGTAAGATCCCCTCCAAGAGACCTGCCTGGTCTGGACTTCACATAATAAAGTTTGGGGCTCCGAATCGCGTATGAAAATGACAAACATAAACCCTAAGGTGTGCAGGTGGCCCCCAAATCCCATAGGATCTTCCCATATGAATTTTTTTGTCTTACTGGTGAAATTAGGAAGGGACTCTCAACAGTTTTGGGCTGAGACAAAGGCAAACCAAGCATAAGGCCAGCGTGCTGCAATTTTATGTAAGCGTTTTGTCTGGGTTACAAGCATATGTAGTTGCATTCAAAGAGATTTAATTGTTTTCTTTTGCCTTTTAGCAATTCTCTATTAAATATTATATTAATTA
>NW_009202170.1:0-24945 GCF_000690835.1 Fulmarus glacialis
CCACGCCCCAGGGGGAGGTGAAGGGGGGGATGGAGGCAGGCAAGGCCTCCCTCTTTCGGCCAAAGCGACACGGAGCAAGCGGAGCTGCCACACGCTGCCTTAAGAGACGATGATTTGAAGGCAATTAGTATTATTCCCCCCCGATTCTGACATAGACAAATACAACAGGATAAAACAAGGGGGGAGGGAATCATTTTTACTGGTATCTCATGTGCAACGTTTCAGAGGCACAAGATGTTACACTGCCAAGCCTTTTTTAAACACTGATCCTCATGCATTGCAGAAAACGGGTTTTTTCTAAAGTTTCGAAACATTTGACGTTATTATTTTGAAGCTCTGCATAGATTTTCTGGTTTCAAACATCTCGAAATAAAGATTATTCTTAACATAAACATGGCAATTATACAGAAATCTTTCTAGTGCCTCCTGGAGCCGGTGCGCTGTTCTCCCCAGCCAGAGCCCACCCGACAGCGGGACCTGCCCAACACCCTGCCCACAGCCAAGCGCCAGCTCCAGCCCTTCGGGGTTTTAAATGACTCAAGTCTCCCCCGATAAACCACACAAAATTAAACCCCACAGAGCCATGCTTACTAGCAATTATGTAGGTTTAAGCGCTCACGTTACAGGCACCAGGAGCTGAAACCCAAGCAGCGTATCACAGTGACACGTGTTTATTCCCCTCGCACGTACACCACGGTTACTACATGCCAACCAGCCAGTATCACCCAAGACGAGGAGGGCATGTGAAAGAAGCCTGATTAAAAACAGGCAGTGGGCTGAACTTCCTACATCAAACAGAAGGGAACTGAGAAGCAAAACGTGAGTGAAATCCTCCCTGGCTCAATTAGCAGTGACCACAGCTGGGGACGGGCAGGTCCCCCTCCTTGCCATCAATCACCTGAGGCTTGCATGCTAAGGAAACATTTCTGGCAACAACTCTAATGGTCTGCCAGTACATCAGCACCCCAGCACTGCCAGGTGGGGATCTGCGTGAATACCAAACTATAAATACATTCGCAGACTTTGGTCCCTGCTCAGCCAACCAAAAGGATCCCAGGAGCATACCCACTGTTAGACACACCATTTTCTCCACGTCACTGTAAAAGATCAGATTTAAAAAAAAACCCCAACGAAACGAAGCAAATGGAAATAGTCAAAATATCCAACATCCTCAAAAGCCTACCAGACTTAAACACAATGTTAGCAGAAGTTATTGAAGTGGCAAAGAGAACAAGATACTCAGTTAAGATTACAAATCAATAAATATCCAAGTGCCTTGGTGTCTAGCTGCCTAATGTACCTGAAGGCAATCTTTAAAACAGTATTTCAATTTCGATGCAGAGTTTATAAATTGACCATTGAAATGCCACGATAAGCCATGCAGAAGTAGTGTTGGAAGGACAATGTAAGAGCCCAAGTTAGGTATTCGCACGTATTCTCCTAAAACAGCAGCTGTAATTTCAGCTTGCTCAAACGCTAAGCGGAGAACACGCATCCGCACGCCGGCACGTGCCCACCCAGGGAGGCAGTCCAAGGACCGCGGCCTCCTGCCCGCCCCAGCCACCCCCGCTGACGCCCCGGGACCCCGGCAGCAGCCGACACGCCGCACGCTCGCCTCCCTCCATTTCAAGCTAAGCTGTTACTGCTGAGCGCTCAAATACGTGAAAGCATGGGTTTAAGGCACCTTCAGAGACTGTTTTTCCACAGCAGTACCCTCAGCACTTAAGTCACCGTTACCCCGTTGCAGTCTTCTGACTGATTATACTTAATTTATTAGCATGCCAATTTTCTGTTAAGGGGGGGAGGTTGGAGGCAGCTGCTGTAAATCAATATAGCTCCATTAATTTGGTCCAAAGCACTTCTATAAAGCTTTTGATCCAGAATTGTTCTATACATTCATTTTTTGTGAATGAATCTAGCTTTCCAATTTTGCAATCGACCTATAAAATACCTTAGTCGACTTTTTTTTTTTGTTGTTATCTCCTCATGAAATAAAGAACTTGTCTCCTCATGAAATAAAGAACCAAAATGCCCATTAAAAAAAATCAAATCAATACACATCAGAAAGTTATGGTAAGTTAGGCACATGATGTTCTTCATATCAATAAATAGGCAATTTCAAGACCATGTTCTCATCATGCAACCGAAAATCTCTTCCAAATAGCACACACTTCTTCCATTGAGATTGATGAGTTTAAAAAAAAATAATGGGACAATGATCGCCTCACCAGCAAATAATAAAATTATTAGTAAACACGTTCTGAACAAAACAGTCTGATTTGCTTAAATATTAGTAACTTATTACTACTGAGCAAAATGAAGCAACTAGTATGTAAAACAGGAAACTAACTATAACCTAAATGTTGGATATTCTTAAAAAAAATAGTTAAAGGATAAGCTACGTAGCACAGCAACCAACACTTACTAATCCCTTAATTATCAGTGTTTTTAAATAACTTAGCTTCACTTCTATCACAGCTACAGCCTCCTGAGTGGTTAACAGATAAAGAAAATTATTCAGAAGCTATTTCTTGCCCTGGCTTGCTGTCTGGCTTAGTGACAACGTTACACGACCCCAACTCTCCGGCAGGCTGGCAGGGGACCATCGTTCCCATTTAACCTTCATTCCAGAACTCTGGCCTTCATCAGAGAAACGGTGCACTTCAGTCCCATAAAAATAACTTTGCTTCCCCTTGAAACACGGACTCGGACGCCGTCTGGGCATTCACTGCACTTGTTACAGGCTATAATCGCCTTAATGTGGGAGTCCAGTTGAAGGGAAGTGATAAGTGAAATATAGTTTGTTCTTTGGTGGTTGGTAACTATGAAGTAGATTAAACAGCACAAACTAATTAAAATGAAAAAGAGTAAGAAAGGTATTAAAGGCATTTCCTTTATAAAAGAAAATAATTAATAACTCCTAAACATTGTTTTTCTTAATTCTCTGAGTCCATATCTCTTCAGTAAGTTAAAATTCACTTACATGCCATGAAAAGACTGTCACACACCCAAAAACTGAGTAATTATCAACCCCCCCTCCCCAAACCTTGGAAAACGATCATTTTCAAGCTGATTTTATATTAATGACATAACAAAAAAAAAAACCCTGACATATATGTTTAGGGAGAGCAGCTCTTCTTTGAGAGCGTATCCCAAAGATAGATAGCACGAGTTTTAAAGGAACAGAAACGGGAGAACCATCAAAACATTTATACTCAATACACGCGTGAAAGCAAATGAAATTTCTTTTCCGCTGAGTGCGTACTTCCACATCAACACGGTACTTAGCTAAATATATGGACTTGTATTTTACTGTATCTACGGCCCTTGAAAGGTGCTGTCACATATGACTCAAATTCAATTCCTGTTATTACACAGATGCCTTTTGGCAACATTTATTTTAATAGTAATAATTTATTGGTAACACTTTGATGCGCCAAACTACTTAAACAAGAGGTTTTTCCTCCTACTAACACTACCATCCAGTTGTTCTGCTGGATGAGATTGTGACTCCGCAGGGTGTAGGAACAGCGGCGTTCGAGCAGCTCCTAGCGCTGCTGTAGCGCTGCCAAGGAGATCTAGAACACCTCGGGTGCCGTGCGCAGGTAAGAGGTGTATTACTGCGCTTGCGCTGTTAGTGTTGCGGACATGCTGCAGCCCAGGCGGAGGCTTAAGGGACTCTGCTTTGCTTCCTTCTAAAATTGCCACGATGGTAGTACATCAGTTCTGCTCTCAGCATTTGCATAATTTCTCCCACTTGCCATTAAAGCAGAAACGGTTTAAAGGAAGGCAAAACATCGTCTTAAAAGTTCTTGACTGGGAACTAAGCAAACTAGACTAGATTCTTACGCTAACAGATGTTACTGCTGTTGTGCAGAGAGCAATGTTTGCAGATTGTCTAACGATTTACAGTAGAAGGGCAAGTTGCTGGTTATTATACCTAACTTAAAACACTTTCAGTGCTTGCAAGTCTGTCTTCAGGCTGACAGTCTAGCTGTATAAAAAAAAAAATTGTATGTGCAGAACAGATTATTTTAAGAAAATTCTTACCACCATTTTGCAGAAAACATCTAGAATATTCATGCTTTGGAGCACAGACTTAAAAACCTGGCTGCCATGTCAGGGACAAGCTTTCTGGCATCCCCGTGAAACCTCATGAAAAACAAAAAAGACAACAAGCCTCTAATAACGCAGTTTACATTTAATGTTACAGTGTTTTTCCTGCATATCTTTCAGCTTTCTAGCACTAGTTCTTGATGCACTTGCATTGAACACTTGGCTATCATTTTGCCGCTTCTTTGAACAGAACTAGAAAGGTGAAAAGTAATTTTTCTTTAAGATTCAGTTTGCATTCGGCATCATCTGCCCCCTTCCAGCCCTGCTGACCCTCGAACCGTGCTTGTGCTACCGCTCCGTCTTGCCCCTCGCAGGCAAGCCCAGCTCCTGGCACGGGGCTCCGGCAGAGGGGAGCAGAAGATGGTTTCTCCCAAAGCTCCTGCCATGTGCCACGCGGCAAGGGGAGGGACGGACCACCCTGCCTGTGAAGGGCTGAAGAGGAAGAGGAGGAAGGGAAGAACACACAGGGAAAGCGTGAGGACCAGGACAGGGCAGAAAGCAAGACGAATAAGTTATATACGCTTACAGGTGCTACCAAACGTTCCCCTACAACCCAAACTGGCCTTCAGTTCCCGTCTCAGCCCCCCAGTGCCGCAGGCTCCCAGACTGGGTGGAAGCGTCCCGGCGCTCCCGGGGGTACTCTCGGTGCGGATGGAAGAAAGCTGTGCTGTACTGCTGAGGAGTCCTCCCTCGCCAGGGACCCACCTACAAGGAATTGGTTTTGCTCCACAGGATGAAGCTCTGTCCCCCATTTTTGATTAATTTGCTAAGTTTTTACACTTTATCAGAGTTATTTTAAAATCGGGAAGCTACAACAACAACAAAAAAATCATTTTCAGTATTTGACATCAAAAACAGGAACAACACGTAATGCCAAAAATAAGAAAAGAGAGTCCATTAGTTTCTTGTGCTACAGAATCAATAGCTGCTTTTTCACAAAACTCCTGCATCATTCAGCACACAAAATGGATGGAGCTCCTCGGTAAGGGCTTGCTATTTTGTCTTCACTTTTTAAACCCAGCTGTGACTACAAAGTTACTCATTTCCTGATTGCTTCCTTTTGAAAGCTAACATTTTATAAATAAAGCCATATTTATGAGAGCAAGAGAACTGATAAGACAAACAGTCAGCTACTGCAAAGACTCAAACGCCTAGTCATTGGCATTGGATTTCTGTCTTTGGTACATAGAATTCTTTTTTTAGTGTTTTGGTTTTGTTCTTGATCGTATGCCCGTATTCGGCACAACACTTCAACTGTAGCAATAACTATTCGTATTCTTCAACATCGCTATTTTCCTTTGTAACCCTTGTCTTTCCCCTCCCTGAATTTAAGAATCCATCCTATATTGTAGGACAGCAGGCTTCGTATTTCCCACCCCAGCGACTGGAACAGAGGCGGTGGCAGGAATTCCCCTTCATTTAGCAAGATGGAAGGGGTTTACCTCAGCTCAAGGAGGGACAAGTTCATGAAAGAGAAAACCACGGAGGATTATTAAACACACAGAGACAATAACCAGCTCAGGAAATCCCCTGAGCCCAAAACAGCTGGAGGCACTGAAAACAGCTGGAGACTGGGAGATTACGCCGGAGAAGCATCAGCTGCGCTTGCCCTGTTCTTACTCTTCCCCAAGCAGCAGGCTGGGGCTGTTGTTGAGGAGAAAACACTGAGAAACACAGAACCCTCAGGTCTGATCTCGAAATGGAGCTTTTATGGATGAAAACACGGTTAGGATCTGAATGCCCAAAGCTTATTTCATTGCATGCTTTCAGGCTGTCTGAAGAATAAGGCAAGCAACAGTTCATCGATTAACAGCGTATTTACAGTTTCAGGACTATCGCTACCACTAAAGAGATTTTAAAAACAGCAGTTAACAAAATAGAAAGAGGGGTGAGAACAAAGTAGATTGTTCTCTAAATCTTTGGCCACATCAGGGGTCAAAATCTCCAGGCAGACAAACTCCTGTCGTAGAGTTATGAGAAGGTATGGAGCAAAGGGCAGCTCCCAGCTAACCCTCCTAACACGGAGATACAGCTAAAACCGTCACATACTCTCACTTTAACCTTTTCCTCAATGGAAGGATCATTTCTTCCTTTTTCTCCGAAAACACCATCTCTGCTCTCCTGCACGGTACTGGCCTGCCTTGGACAGCTTCTGTTCTTCTGTTTCCGATACGTTTCGGGACAGGTGTCCAAAGTTGAACATTATTTGTTGAACATTATATAGATCAGACTTTTGTTTCAGTATTTGTCCAATTCTCAACACAAGGCAAAATTCAGGTTTTCCAGCTGCTACTCCATTTTAAAGTTTTGGAAGACTAATGGCTCAGCCCAAAGATCATTAACTGCTTTTCTTGAATCGTTGCAAAATGTGGACCCCAGCAACTCCTCCCGCCGCGCGTTACCTGACATTCACCCGCAAGGGATTTCTCCTGGCGGAAGGCGCAGCTGTAGGTTCTCAGCAACTCCATAACCACCGACCCCAGTTCTGCATCACTCGCAAAAGGCACTGCTCCGTTTCTTTTTTAAATTCCTCTGTTTGCATTCACTTAAAAACCTCTTCTATACCAAACTGTAAACAGACTCCTTAGAAAGCACGCAGTTTCCATCTAAAAAATGGCTGTTTACGTCTAAAGAAAAGAGCTAAAATGTAGCAGGAAACATCTATTACCTACTGCTGTGCGGGATTTTATCCAAGGGCTTTGAGTTTTTAAACTCAACTACATCAGCTGACTCCCCTCTGAGAATTTCCAGAGATTCATTAACATTTGCTAATATCAAACCATGAATATGGTCTTTGTTTTATTTAACATATATACATATAACTCTATACCAATCACATGCGCATATATACATACATATGTATGTATAAACACACACTTGTTTTTTTTTCATTAAAAATGTTTAGGAAAAATACTAATTGCACAGCTCTGATATTTAGAACACACAACAACTTCCTCCCTATCATTTTTATGACCTTTTCAGTTAATATAATTACCGTTACAGCAGATGATAATTTGTTCTCATGGCTACAGATTAATGAGACAAATCGCTGTGACATTACAGTCTGAGCAAAACAAGAGCAGACAGTGAGGCAGCCCAGCTTTCATCAGCTTCTTTAGCTAAAAGGCTCCGAGTACACAAAGGAAATAACAATTACTTCCCCTACCCTTGCACCCCCACCTCTGCAGCGATGCAGGCCCTGAGCCACAGACATTACAGCCACAGGTAGTGTAAAAACCACAGAGCAGGTCTGCACTCACTTTAAAATCTATGCAACAAATATCAGCCCTTTCCCTCCTTCCCCCTACCCAAAGTCAATCTAGAGAATGGATTTTCTGAGGGAGTAAGCAGATTGCTTATGTTTTTTTAAAAGCTTTACGTTCCTAACCCGAGGTATACATTGGAGGCAATATTTTGTTACCTCAGCTTGCTCACTTTCAATAGATGAAAAGTTTGGGGGTATTATAATTTTTTTGGTTATTATTTCATGCCATTGTAAAGTAGTCTGAAGAAGCCAATGATTTATAAAAGCAGAGATGTTAACTACCTGCCACCGACACTTTATGAAGGAAAAAACCTACCCTATCCATTACAGCAAAAAGAGCCATGAGACAGAACTAGTTCACCCTCAAATGTGTCAATGGAAACCTTTCTACCATTAATGCTTACATCTGACACAAACCTCAATTCCAATTGATTTTGCATTGACTCTTGAAATAGAGCCAGTGGAACAATCTTCAGAGAGAAGAGAACATGCATGAAGCACTCAAAGCGACAGAAGATTAGATGTGCATTTTTAAGCAGCACTTAAAGACAGAAGAGTGAAATTTCTGCAGTATACTAATACACTTGAAGGTAGGCACAAGCTTAAAAGGATGACTTTCGACACCCCCAAATGTTTCGTAGCGTTTGAAACCCTGACAAAGTTTTATACCTTGGCCCCATCTTCAACCTCTACCTGTGCCAGAAATAGCACTGGAACGTGGATGGAGAAAAGCAGAGGCAACGATATTCTGCATTTACGTTTCATCTGAGATTGTTACTACCTACGTTCCAGCCAACAGTTAATACACCGGGCAGAAGATGTAGCATTGCCTGCTAGAATGTTTTGCCTAGCCGGAGAGGAGACCAACTGGAGACAAGAACAGCGTAAAATCATTGAATTGCAACTTCCAAAAGACACCAGGGATTATCCTTGCTTGATTTACCGAGCTTATCTCTTTAAGTGCTACAGGTATATAAAAATTCGTAATGCTGCTGGATAAGCATTGTACGATTGCAGGACCGGCTGTCAAGGTAGCTCTCTGCTTTTGTTTAAGAAGGAAACTTGGAATGCCAAAGAGCTACCGGAATCCAATTAATTTGTCAGAGCATTTGGAGAAAGTTTAGTTTCCCATTCTTATTCGCCTCTTAACACAAAGTCTCATCCAAAACTGCCCATTTACAAACATTAAAAAAAAAAAAAAGCAGTATCTCCTGGCATACATGGAAGGATTTGCAAACTTGGGGGTGGTGGGGTGGGTTTGAAGAGACAAGCAATAATTATCTGAAACATTAAAACAAAGAGAATATTTTTTCAAGTAGCTCTGAAGAGTGACTAGACTTATGTTTTCATCTCTTCTGGCACAATAAGGAAACTGCAAAAACTGCATGAGAACAAATTGTTTTCTTAACATGTTTATAAACAGAATGTAAGAAATTTGTGTGGCTGATAAGAATTACCCATTCTCTCACTGGAAAAACATAATGCCCTTTTGACTGCCATGCTTGTAGTACAAGAAAATCATTAAGATTTTGGCAGAAAGGTTAAGACAGATTAAAAAAAAAAAAAAGGCAGCCAACCTGTTGCTCTTTGCAGTCAATGCTTCCTGCGTCAAGTTTTTCTTCATGTCTGGAAAATGAGCCACGGAAAGGCTTAGGACCATATCAGATTTATACTTCCTCAGGATTTATACTTTGGGCTCTTTTTTAAATAAAGCAAAGTGACTTTGGGAGATCTTAGCCTATCTGGTGTGGCTTCTTCCTTCTCTTTCTCTCAGGGAAAAAGAAAAAAAAAAACCAAGTCAGAAGAGAGCAAGCCACAGAAGGGCCATATACAATCTGCTGCTTAAATAGCAACTGCCTCAAGCAAGAGATACTTTCTGCACCCATTTTCTTCTGAGCTACTCAACTGAAAGCTATTTCCAAGCGTGGCTACGCAACACCTTAAAGCAGCTCATACTCATTCACAGGGCATCATTCAGCCCTTGGCCAACGTACCCAGCTCCCCACTCCTTCTGGTGGCAGTCTAGGTTCAAACCTAGCGCTGGACACTTGAATTATCCTGTGCGCCTTATGGCCCATTAGCTTCACCTTTTAATGGAGCAGTCCCTTTTTGCTTGGACTTAGCTTAGCTGCTAATTGCCCCAGCATCTGAAAGCATTCCACATAAAAATCAATAGCAAGAGTCAAATACTTTTAAGTCTCGGTAGAGACACTGGATTTTCTCCCATTTTGTAGTCACAGAGCGCAAGAAAATAACCCTGACTTCTTCACGCTCATTTTGGTTCGAATAAAAATGCTTTTCCTTGCATTTTGTAACACAGCCCAGATCACGATGGATTAAATTAATCATGAGGAAAATAAGCCTCTTGCATACCTACAAAGAAATACAAGAAGGCAAAAAGCAGTGCAAACTCACCATACAACATTTCATTCTTGTTTTGAAGGAACAGTCTGAAGTCAAAGAGTAATTTTTTCATTATGCCCATTCAAACTTTCCTGTCCCCTGAAGCTGCCAACAAAAGTACCACTTAATGTGAAATGCTGTGCTGTTTTTTTTCAGATGTAGATATCTGTTCCTTGGAAAATTCCAACAGGCAGATAATAGTCACAACTAAAAAAATCACTGTATATCTAGACAGAATTTGAAGATATGCATTTTATACCATTTTTAAACACAGCACGAAAATAAATACTAAGCTACAGCACTGGAACTGGAAGGAAAGGAGGAGTAGAGGTAGAACTTTGACTTTTCACAGACTCATAGAATCACAGAATGGTTTGGGTTGGAAGGGACTTTCAAAGATCGTCTATTCCACCCCCTCTTGCCACGGGCAGGGACATCACATTTTGTGTTGGCACATACAAGCATTTCAGACACAGACCTCAGAAGACGCAATTTAACTTTTAATGTACACTAACAAACAAAGAAGAAATCCTCAACTGCGGCATCCACTTTTTAAAGGAGAGAAAAATTTAAAAATAAATACACGCTGCGGACATAAGATCCTTCTGTCAGTTCTAAAACTCCCCTTGCTCACTGTAAAAATCTTAAGACAAGCATACATGTTATCCACTTACAGCCTTTTTCACTAACGTGACAAAGAATTTATCTAAAAGAAAATGCCACGAATAGCTAAGTGCTCAGAGTACGCTTGGATTAGAGGTCATCTCAGGCTCAAAAATATTTGATAAGAAGATCAATTGTTCACACCGCGGAAAAAACAAGTTTTCTTTCTTCAGATGACTTCCTTACCTACATATCACCATTACTTGATACAATACCAGTCCTGGTAAGCAACTGAGTGGCGTAAAACAAAGATCTCCATTTTGCCATTCAGCTACTATTCACAGAGGTTTTTTGGTTCTCTAATGTTGAAAAACCATCAAGATGATCATTAAGAGATTCTAGGCAGATTCTCTTGTAAAGCTGGATGTCAAACACCCCACCAACTGAATCGACTCAGTTTTCCAAAAAAAATTACTCAGCATTTTATCAGGCGCTGTAGCAATTGCCCCAGTTCAGGATCACCCATGAGAAAAAACGTGGCTGTTAACAGCCGAGCCAGAAACAAGAAAGGAAAGAAAGGGTGACGCCTGTTCTGCTGCCTGGCTCCACGGAAAACTGGGGAGAGCATGTGCCATAAACCCAGTAAGTGTCTTGTATCAAAAGCTTGAAGAGCAAAAGACAGGGCTGCGTTTCCCTGCTGCCCAGCACAATCCTGACCACCTTGTTACCCGCCAATGGCAAATAAAGACAGTTTGTTCTGTGATTTAATAGATATATATATACACACACACAGGTCTGATTGCTGAGTCCTTAGTGTCTCGAAAAAGAAGAAGAGAACACCTACCTCTCATTTCAGGCAGTACAACGGCTCAGTCGAGCACTGGGGAAATCGGTGCGAACACAGTTCGTATTTCCACTGGTACCTCTACAATCATACCGGCTAGAAACTTGTGGTTTTAAAAGACAAGGCAAGATTACCAGAGAACAGTGACACTCTGAAATCGTAGAGGATTTTGACCTACTTTTGAGAATCCCTGACCTTAGCATGTTGTTTGGCATTTACCTAAATGAACTGTACTATCTCAATATAACGTTTAGAGTCCTTTATTGAGAGCTCAAATTTGAGCATATGGCTCGACAGACAAAAATATGATGTAACAGACAAAAGGGGGGGGGGATGTCAAGTCACCCGGTTGCAGAGCGATGGGGGGGCGGGGGAAGAGAAAAAAGCACATCTATACCTCAAGAAACAATATGACAGGTTGCTTGAGATGGTGATGATGCAGCTCACAGAAAAATGCCTGGTTTACTGAGATGACCTCTGAGAGCTTTCAAAGGCATAATATAAAATTGGATTATTATTCCCGTAAAAATTAAAGGCATTTTTTATTCCTCAGCAGCAGTTTCTGCTGGCTTCCGATAGAAAGCACATAGTTACAATGAAGGAATAATAACGCACTGCAGATGATCATTAAGACAGACAGGACACGACATGTTTCCAAGAGGAAGCTTCTAGTTATGTTTCAGAGACCTGATAACATGTCCAATGTAATAAACTAAATTGCCTGAAACAGATCACTGTAATTTCATTGTTTTATATCATTATATCTGCTTCCCTACAATGTATCCTAGTGTAGCCCATGAGACACAAATCCATATAGGACAAACTTGTATTAATTTTACACTTACCTAATACATGAGGTATTCAGCAAGCATTGCATCACATCTAGTATTTTTGCTTGGTATATAAAACTAGTGCACAAGTCATTAATGCTGTTTTTTACATAGATTTTATCAGTTCCAAATAACTGCTTAAGAAAAATCCCGGTAACGCAGAAGTCGAACTCTACTGCATTTTCCATGCAGTTGTCTCTCTGCTATACCATGAATCCTAAGCTCGTATCTTGGACTAAAGGGGAACCACTCCCTTAAGTAAGATGCATTTCAGCCTACTGAAAGGATCGACCTTCAAGAGGGAACCCTAGCTCTTCAAAGCCTGAAACCAGCTTTAAGCAATGGCGTATCATTCATACACTCAGGCCTCCACATCAGCGTCCATACACTCGGGAAGGTAAATGTCCAGAATAAGTGAATGATCTGGGGTGCTCAGAACCCCACTTTCAGAAAGCAACAACTACACTGTGCTGCAGGTTCCACCCATCACTTCCAAGTTACTTAAAGTTTTGCCTCCGATTCATAACTGGAGGTTTTCTTAATGTTTAGCTGTTCAAATTGGGGGGGGGGGGGCTTGTGTTAGCCATAATTAGCAGCATTTTGTTCTAACGCTAGCCAAACGATTTCTCTTTTAAAAGGCTAAAACCATGCTGTGGCATTCTCTGGGGACTTGAAAGAATTTTTAGTTCCCACACAGGCACTTATTCACTGATAATAAGTAGAACTCTGCCATCGCTACCTTCTGTACGTTGATAAGTCTCTGCTTCTGTTCAGAAAGAACCTCTGAGCTAGTAAAACTACTGCAAGCTTCAAGAGAGAAAAAAGTTGGTTTCTTTTCTTGCTTAGCTGCACCACATTTATACCCCGTCTTTCAAAATACTTCCTGCTTAAAATACAAATCAGAATAATCAAGTGCAACCAAAGTTTTAGTTGGACAGTGTTTTTTTAAAGCTGAAATATTCCCCAACTCCGGTTCACTAAATCAGCTTCAGGTGAGGCTTTGTTTCTGTGACATTTCTACATCGGTAAAATCCCAGTGGAGAGAAAAGAAAAGCAGGAAGAACAGCAGAAAAAGATGATAAAGTACTTACGTGCAGCCAATAGTGCAAAGTTTATAAAAGCCAAAGCCTTTAAGCTGAAATCTGCAGCCAATAGTGGAAAGCTTATAAAAGCCAAAGCCTTTAAGCTGAAATTTTTCAGCTGAAAATCTTGTCAGGGAATACTTAATTTTTGTGTCCAATACAGTTTTGGGTTTTTAACTCAAAATCTAGGGAAGGAGAACAGCCAAAAACCCAGTGGTCTCCATTATCTTTTCAGTAGTAGGAAATTCCGAGGTAAACCTCAGTTCTGCCTTACTGAGATCAGAAATCGAGTCTATCTTCCATATCCCAGACACAAAGGTACATCAAAAGGTCCATCTTCCTCTTTCCACTCTTCTGTCAAAAATACTAAGTAGTATAACTTTCACTCTAATGGAAGTCATTAGGAAACACTGACATTTTTGTAAGACAGAATCCTTCTTCTTTAACCAACCTGGCTGAAGATTCTTCCCAATAACTTCGTGTTACCACCCCCAATAGGTATTAACTGGAATTACTCTACGTAACCATTGCTCTCCCATCAACCTACACTCAAAAACCGCGTTTGACAATAAACATTCTACAAAATTTGAATCGATTATCAGTGATTTAAAAAATAATCAGTAGGACAACTATTACAAACAAAATATAGCAGGGTGTGCTTTGAAGCTTATGCGTGGGTGTCATCAGCAGAAGCTCAAGAATTTTGTTGGCAGCCTATTTACAGACACGGCTTCCCAACGCATGGTAAGCCCTTGCATACCTACATAACCATCCGGCTGGCAAGGAAGTGGCTGTTCAGAGATCAGATACCGGTTTAGCTTTCTCTGAGTTACTTACTGATATCATCTCTTAGGAATCAGATGTGACCCATCTATCAACTTTATGATCGGCGTCTAAAACAGACTTTCCAGTGACCAACAGCAAAATTAGCAATACCTCATCTGACCTCAGGCAAAGTCTCTGGGGCAGAAAAAGATTTCAAGCGTGATACTGACACATTCCGTTCATCACATTACTATTCCTACTACTTTTTCTAGCGTATAGTAAATAAAGTAACTTTAGCCAACTCCCTAAAAATAGGTTCTTTTGTCTTCTCTGCAATGACACAGTGAGGACCTCCTGCCAGTCCAGATGTCGTCTGATAGCAAAGAAGGATTAGACCCCCATATAGGGAGAGCAAGCAGAGTTCAGGAAAACTCCCTGCCCGCAGCTGCTTCCCACTACTGCACGGTGCAGCGTGCCTTACCTCGAAATAACAGCGACCTGCTAGCGAAGCACCACAAACACTTTACCTGCGTGCTCAATAGTGTCACTGCAAACCAGAGAGGTAGGACGATTAAGACACGTTGGCATTTGGTCGATTAGCAGGGGTTACATAGGTTAAAAGTTAAGAGAATAGTACCTAGTTTCCCATTAGATGCTGATACCACTTAAGTTTAGCATGAACACCAAACGCAAGCTTGCTGGTTTTTACTTCTTTCAGTCATTCAGTGAACAAAAGAAGGTTTAATCAATTATTATCATTTTTTTGAAAAGAGGCAAATATTCATTAAATATGTACTCAAATGAATTATTCATGCATTCCTCTTCAATCTGAAGTGAAATACCTTTTGCAACATGCTGGCCATTTAAATGTCAATTCTTCATGTCCCCTTCAGTTACTTACCTAAAAAAAAAAAAAAAAAGGAAAAAGGAAAAAACCATTAATTTTCCATGGTCTCAAATCTACCATCGATACATACCTTCCTCTCCACTGCTCCCCTGTAAGTTTTCAGTAGTTACAAATAAGGTAAGACTATTAGGGTAAAGGGGTTTGGTTATATTATTAGTTTAGATGACATGTTTCCACCACTGCTTCAGCTAAGCATTCAGTAATTGAAGTTGTTTTTTTTTTCCTTGTTATTGCTTTTTTCCTTCCCAGTAAATGATTTCTAAATAAAAGCTACTTGATACCCTCAATCATTTGATTTCCACATTCTGTGTATTTACTCTGGGAAAAAAAGTCGTAATTGCAGTCACAGTAATAGAAATGCAAAACATTGAGCAAAAGCGCCTCAACAGGGTCTTCAGTACAGAATTTTGTGCAGACGTTTGTGCAACTTCTTAACAGCTACTGGCAAAAAAACCACGTTTTGAGCAGAGAGAGCACGGGACAGCAAACCATCAGACTCTAGCTGACAGACTAGTTCTATGAACTCTGGTACAGCTTTCCCACCAATCTCCACAGGATCCATATTTTAACCCACTGAGCTTCTTTTCGGTTCTATCGTTAGTCTCTCATGGCGTTGGAGATTGAACAATGGTGTATAACGGTAGGTACCGCTGCCTGTCTGAGGAACTGTTTGCTGGTTACTATTGAGAAAGCAGAAAAAAGCTTGCTGTCAACAATGCTTGCCTCTTCACTTGTTCACTACTCAGTAATTTCATCCTCTTAACTGGCCCTCCCTTCTCCTCCCCAGCCATCAAAACCATTTCAGAAGTTGGTGCTCTTTTCCTCCTTTTACCACGCTTCATTTTAGAAAGGAATGGTTGCGTTCAAGGCTTTTCCCTTCCAAATTTGAAATTCTTAATGATAACCGTGTCAACATCCAGAAATATCCAAAATTTTTAATTCTTAAGTGATTAAGTTCAAGTTATCACAACGGATTGGAATTGTACTTCACGTTTGTCCAAATGGTAAAAAAAGAAAAAAAATAATAAATCCATTCTGCAGGCGTGTCATTCTCTACACTGTATAGAAATAGTTTTGGTTACTCACAGCATTAACTGCTATCCCAAAGCACTTTTAGGAACAACTGCAAATTAAAGCACAACTTCTGTGACTGAATAGA
Organism: Fulmarus glacialis; assembly: GCF_000690835.1. Lineage (NCBI taxonomy): Eukaryota > Metazoa > Chordata > Aves > Procellariiformes > Procellariidae > Fulmarus > Fulmarus glacialis. The sequence goes on from NW_009202170.1 coordinate 15,975, forward strand.
CAGTTTTTGAAAAGTACTTGGCAACATCAGCAAGCAATATATAGTAACAACAACAACAACAACAGACTGACCAGCGCACATTATTTGCCAAGCACGAGTCCCACTAGGCTCCTGCCTCCAACAAACCAAAATGGTGAGTTGGTTTCCAAACTCATAAACCTGGGTTTGGTATGTGGGGGGCTTGTATTTCTTTATTTTAGATTTCTGTTTGCTTCCTTGTTTTAGGAGGATCGTGTCTTTCAGGCTTTTTGCGTGAGGGAAAAGGACTAAAAACATATTTGAAAAATCAAAACCTGAAACAGTCACGTAAGCGTATGTTCCTGGGAGGAAGAACTGTAATGGTTTTATCAATTGTTACGTGAAAACCCAGTAAAGCAATTACTATTGGCACTACTAAATTCAAGTTTCATCTGGAAGACACCGCTGACTTTTCAGATGTTTTCTTAAGCCATACCACAAGCTGACAGCGTTAAGAAACATAGATGAAACCTGGAACAGCTAAATAGCTTTCATATTTAATCAAAAAACTATGAATTTCTTTAAATCATAACCCCGTATTTGCAAGCATTATGCTTGCCCCAGCTTTCTGAAAAATTTGAGATGGAAATTTCACCTTTTCACATGATGTGCTCACACTGAACAGGCTCAACATTAAATCTGCCTGTACTCAACTAACTTTATTTTAGACTGAATGTTAAATCCCTGCCAAATTCAGACATCTACCACACAAGTTCTGCTGCTTCCACCTCCTGTCAGCCTACTCTGTGATGCCTCCAAATGAATACTTTTTTTTTCCTCCTGGCAGAACTCATATTACCATCCTCTTTCAAAGCAGAAAATTTTCATCCTCTAGTCCATATGCATGCGCATGTTTGGTCTTTTTCAAGAGAAACGTAACTGCCAGCTACAATTCATACTTCTCCAGGGTATAAGCCCATTTCACAATTTATAACCGCTATTGTGCTTAACTACAAGATGTATTTAGCTGGATTTAAAATGTACTACTAGATACTTTTGTCCCTAAAATGACAGCTCAATGTATTATTGCCATTCTGAGTACAACTGTCTGATGAGGTGTGCCAGTTTTTAGGTTTGGTTCATTTTTCCCCACCTTTCCCCTTTAAGAGGAAACATAGTCCTCAAGGTCAGCTAGAAAACAAATTATTTCTGTTTATCACAGGCACTCTCATTGCTAGTTTTCCTACAGTTGTTTGCAAAGATTACCCACATACCCATTCCACAGATAATTTTGAGTAATAACAAAAACTTGAGTGACTTTTTTGCAGTGCCACCTCTGCAGTTTAAAAAGTTGGGAGGACCCCGTACAAAAAGTACTTACTGAACTTCAAGAACTACAGCTAAAGCTTATTGCTGTGGAAAAATATCTTTGTCCTTTGCCATTTGGGAAGCGTAACACCGATTCAATTGCCTGGGGCTTATACCAGAAGAGTTGAAATCAAGACAAGCGCCCCTTGTTGTGCACCGGAGAGCAATCACCAACGCACATACTTCAGCTGTCCTTTGCCCATTCTAGCTGCAGATCACAGGCATTCCACTGAAATGAGGTGTACATTTCTCTTTTATCAGTGGAAAGTAGTTATGCGGGAAACAACGATCAGACAGACTCCAAATGAGGTGACTCATACGCAGATAATGAATCCCATACCATTTCTTTCAAGTAATGTCCTTCATTTTGCACCTTCGCAACCCAAGGCATCTAAGACCATACCGGTTCAGAAATTGTTTAGTGCAGGCCCAGGACGTAAGCTGTTAGACTTCAACCGGCATCTCAACTGCTTCCTTCAGAGAACACCAAGCCACAGTCAAGCTGAAGGCACACTTGCTTGAGGGCGGGTGTTGCTCGCTGCTCCCAAATTCTTGTACCTCAGCTATTACCAGGCTCTGCAATTGTCACGACTTGTAGTTGACAGCAACAGCTCAAGAGCTTGACTTGTGAAAGTAACCCAGTTCTGGGCACCTAAGCACACAATTAAATGGGATAGAGACATGGTTTGACCCTCCACTTGTTCAAGAAAGCAGTTAAGCGCATGCTTGACCAACAAAATTCTGACAACTTGTTGCGTGCGTTACCCCGCGGAAGAACTCTCTCTCAGTAACTCAGCCGGTGCCAAAGTGTGCAGTAGATCTCCACAGATCTGTTTCAAGAACACTTTAAAAGTCTTGAAAAGTACCTTCCTTTCCCCCACTGCTCCCCTCCCCCCCAAAAAATAAAGAAAAAAAGAAAAGAGATTTCTCGGGTCCTGGGTAGCATTCTGAATCTAAACCAGCCAAATATAGATTTCATGCTTAGATTCGGCTGTAGGATCAGGGTTGGGGGAACTATGTTGAAGATCCTGCTCTGGGAAAACAAGCATTGGAACTTTATGATGCCAACACACCATGCAAGGACCCTTCCTGATCACCGAGCTCCGAGTTATTCTGGACAGGCATCTCAGTTTCTTCTGTGGAGCTGCTCCACTTTGTATAGTTAAGTATTTATCGGGTTGGGGAAAGAGGATGTATAACGTGTGTCGTAAAGCAGTGAAGAAACCAGAGTCTTGCCGAGCCGTTTAAAACTACGTTACTGTTTCCTTAGGCATTTGAAGTGGAGCTAGCAGTGCTGGTGAAAGATGTTAAAATGACTAATCTGCAAGTTAGGCTCCACCATTTGTACGAAGAGCCGATTGTGTCTTTTCACACTCCCTCCTCCCCCTTTCTCCGTAGCATACCGGGATATTACGAACAACGGGACTGTCAGAAATGCTACGGTACGCAGTAAGCATGGCTCTCTTCTTCTCCAATATTCATTTTTAAGAGAAATACAATATCTACCGTAGAGAAAGAAATAATGACCACATAGGGAGCAGGTGCCATAATACCACCTTCATCCATGAGACTCTAAGCCGCTCCTCCCTCCAATTGTAGAGCAAGATAAAGATGCAACAGTTATTATGAATCAGGGAGGAAATCACTGTAACAGCTTAAATGCTGAGCTTCTGGTGAAATAGGATTAGTGCTACGGGATTGAAGCTGTCTCTTGTCTGTCTAACAATTAGAAGCGATCCTCCAAAAAACTCTGACCAGAATTGTATTAACTAGCAATTACTGACATCAACAGCCACGAGACCGAAATCATATTTTTCCTACTACTGCAGAGGACTTGAAATGAAAACACTTTAGTCCAAATCTGTATACTGCCATCAGCTCTGTGAAACACTGACAAGTCGCCTTCCTTCAGGATCTGTCCCCACCAAATTAGATTACTACAAAGCTGCCTTACCTTCAAAGTACTCACTCAGAGTCAGCCCTGGCTGGTAAAGTACTACTGTCTTACAGTGACCCCTGTTAACTGCGTTGGCTCATCCCATGCCCAAATAATGGTGTTCTTGGGTTTCCATGCCCATTCTCATCGTGCCAGGTTCTTGCATCTGCTTAGAGCACCTTGTGCGAGAAGCACACACTGTGGTTTGGTTTGGTTTTTAAATTAGAAAGTGATTACAAAGCACATTCTTCCAACCTAGTAACTTTTATCCTTCACTGTAACATGTCGAGTTTACAAATCTTATTTTGAACTAATCATTTAATAAATTCAGTGTTATTTTTTGCTCCCTCTTTTCTGCAAGGATTTAGCTGTCTTGCCCTTACTTTTGTTCCTTGATGCCTTTACTTGTTTATCCTGACACCTGCAACTCACTGAGCAAGTAGCCTGAGAAAAGCTATATTAAATCAGGCTTCACATTCCTCCAGTACTAAACACACCACACTTAGCACAACTGTAACGCTCACCTCAGCATTCCCATGTGGGAAGAGAGTAAATGGAAGATACTTACCACTATTATCTGTCTAAATAATTTTGTTTCTCCTATATAAAGGAGATAAAAAGCGTTTTCTAGTGTTTTACCTTGGAAAACAAAGCTCTATAGCTCTGTCTGGGTGCTTAAAAGAGAGGGAAAGAATTAGAACTGTGTTCTCCACAGGGTTTGGTTTTCTTTCTTTTTTTTCCCAGATTCACAGCACATTTTCCATGTAAGAAACCATCCGTGCGAAGGTTTCTAAATCATTTTGGAAATAGTCTCCGGCTACTGGATATCACCTGGGGTATCTGCATCTCTCTAGGTACGTTTCTGTACGGAGGGTCTCTGTGGTTAGAACCCTAACTTTCCACATATGGCCGCGAGGAGAGAGAAAGGACGGGTGACAGGGAGAAGCGATGAGCGACAGGGAGAAGCACGCACTCCGCCTAGTAGCATTTTCCTGCTTTTAGAGATGGGGATGTCACGATCCAGGCAAAAAGAAAGCCCGGAAAAGGAAACTTCAGATGGAGGTATCCAGGCAAGAGAGCGAAGATGGCACGGAAGAAACTTTGTGAGGGCGGGAGACATGAAAAAAGAGGTCAAGAAAACCCAAGAATGAAGCGTTCTGAGGAACAGAAGCTAAGGATGTGCGAGCAATCACTATGTAAAATAACATACTTATTAGCACGCTCATACGTGGAATTCCTTTACACATATTTCTTTCCAAAACTGCATGGAGAACTAATAACCAACACGGGCTTCCTGAGAAGAGGGAGAAGGCCAGCAAGAACGGGCAGAATGGGCAGGGAGCGGGAGAGACCACGGAGGACCACCGCAGAGGGCCCAGGAGTCCACCCGCATTCACTGCACTCAGACGTCACTGCCCTGTCCCCTCCAGCTTGGTTGGTCTCACGCTTCCCTTTCCACGCAGGAAAGGCACCAAAAAGTGCCTATCAAACCAGCAACTGAAGCCTCAAATCTTCTGGTCTCTCTTTGGAGTGTTCAGCTTTTGAGACATGATTAAATGCAAGCTTTGGGAGAAAACGAAATAAAGAAAAAAGTAATTATTCTGTGAAGAAAGGGGTTTTTTTTTCCCCCCACCAACAGAAGCACTCCTGGTATACTGACTTCTCAGAGACAGTGCAGCTTCATATGAGCTCAAGCTTGGAACAGCGAGATGGTTTTAACACCGTTAGGCCAAGTTCCATCACAGCATTCTTAATTCGTAGAGTCAAAATCTGTACTACTGCTTTAATCTTAGATTTTTAGATAGCTGCACGGGTTGACAGGAAAGGCAAGAAGCAAGTAAGAAACTGCAGGCCTATACTCATGACACTAACACCAACAATTATGCATCAGGAAATTGTATAAATCCTGTCAAGTAATTAAGATGACACCAAGCAGAACTTGGAGCAACTACAAGAATATCAAACTCGCCAAGTTCATCTTAGTTTTAAATCCAGTGAGACGCATCTGACTCGCTCCAAAGAGCCGTTACACAGAGCAGGTTGCAAGCCAAAACACCAGCCTACCAGAAGACAGAGTAATCTTAATTTATATATAGGATTCTGATACCAAATGGATGGTCTTTGGTGAACGTCTTGTGCGTGGGACTTTTCTTCTAGTTATCAGACACATAGGAGTAGGGGTGCATTAGTTGTCAGAACCTTTGCTTCATATTTTCCAAACCAAAACATAGCCAGTGAGAGGTAACTTAGCATTGCTCAGTTCTTCACCCACTCATAGTGGTTAAAATCTACACCTGGTTACCATTTCTAACACATAAAGTTCAATATTAAACCCTACAGCCTAGTAAACATAGAATACAAATCTTAATTTGTATCCTTGAGACCGTTACGCACTGCCTAAAATGTCAGAAGTGATGCATTAAAAGCAATTTACCTATTTTTCTGCTTAAGCGCTTTCAAACCAACTGCCTCTGCATCCTCCTCTTCAAAAGCTCTACAGCCAGCTTCTTTTTTCTGTAGCAAACGGTTTTGCACCCTGGCAGGGCACCGAGTCGCCGGGGTCACGGAGGAGGAGAACAACCGCTGCCTTTGTGGGGGTTCCTCGGAAGGCAGCGAGAGCCGGGCTCAGGGATACAGTACTGTCAGGACAGTGTCAACTGCACAATATGCCAAATATTCAAAGCACCGATAGCATGAACTCCTTCACTTTGACGCAGGCTTTCCAAGTGCAAAGCTCTTCATGTTTTCAGTTAAAAAAAAAACAAACCCTCAAAAAAAAGCTCTTCTGTCTAACTGGAGCTTTAACATTACAGAGCCCGATTCTGCAAACTGTTTGAAGCCATCGGTACTATTTATAAGAACAGCAACTGCATCAAAGTAGTATGTTACTTTCTCTTCCTCCTAACCCTAAGCATCACCAAAGATACTTTAATAGCTTTTGAATAGTTTCAATCCACCGTGTACTTGTAGCTGTCTACCTTAGAGAATGACTAAGTTTTGTATTAACAGCAAATTAACGGTCCTGCAAATTTCAGTTAAATCTTGAGGGTGGGGTAGCAACCCAATATACTTTTTTACATATGTCCTGGTTTCGGCTTTTTTAGATATATACACTATATATATAAAGCTGTAACGCAGTATTTTGTATTTGGTTTCATTTACTGGGATTACATCAATCTTCTTAAAAGCACTAAAATATAAGAGTCTAATATCTGGATCCAAGGTATGTACGAAAGTAAATCTAGGCATTAGTAGAAAAGTAATCCATTTAATCCTTTTGGGAGAGGGAGATAGAATATTTCTGCTTCTCCAACATAAAAAAGAACAAGCAAGAGAGAAGAGCTTATGACATCTTGCTTTCCAGGGCAGCTGTCTGAATTCTCCTGCCATACCATCTCTTTGCAACTGATATATGAAAAACCCATTAGAAGTTTCTGCTCCTTACATACAACGGTACTTAATTCCAATTTTGCTTCATGAAATCATTGAGCAAGATCATTGCTTCATTGAGCAAAAGAGATTTCATGGGAAAACCTAGAAACCTTTTACTAAGTGCTGTACTGATGTCAGCCATTATGAGATGTCTGGTTTAATGCTACTTTTGTTTTGATGCGAGTAGATGCAGTGTAATAGCACTACAGTTGCACGATGCAGTTCCACCTCAGCTTAACCTTTCCTTAGTGAAGGAATAGTACCCATTGACTTTGTCCAGGCTAGCTGACAATCATATGCTTGCTACCAGGTATTTCTGAAACATCTCACCTCCGGAGGTCTCTTCTGGAAGTGGACAAAGTCTTCCGAATCACTTCTTATTTCTCCTTTCCTTTCTTATCTCACAGGCCTCAAGGACAAGATCCTTGGGCAAGATATCCTCACATCACCCCTACCCGTCATCATCTTTCAGGGGTTTTTTGTTTGTTTGGGTTTTTTTCTAATACAATAGACAAGACTTGTTATAGTTGATCCTATTTCTACAAGCATTGCACCAGAAGCTTTATTTAAGGACCAACACATCATCGTGCCCAACACAGACGCAATAGAAGACCATCTCTGCTCCACAAGATTGGAATCCAGGACTGATTCTAGACAGGAACGGGAAAGCAACAGCAAAGTACAAGGAAACAAGGAGCTACTGTTCTACATCATCACAAATGGACAGGGCTGAACACACGATATCACAAAACATACTCACTAAGAAGCATGCTGTATAGAAACCATGGTAACACACCATTAGAATGCCGGCCAAGAAGAAACGGCTTTGCACGTATCTGCATACAAGGAAAGCAGAAGGCAAACACTTGTAAGCTTCTGTTTGAAGGGCAGTAAATATGGTAAGTTCATATTATGATCTGATTAGAGAGAGCAGTCAACAGTTTGTTAGTAAACAAAGGGTCTTGTTTTTAGGAGGGGAGGGAAGAAGTTCTGGAGAACTCCGAAAGCAATACCTGTTATATTCCACGTCAGAGGAAAAAATGGAGCCAGAAGGCATTAGAAGAAAAGAGTGAAGTTAGTTTCATGTTAAAATTTTACTTTCATACTACACCAAAAGACTAATTTTGGCTAAGACAACCATTGCATTCATCACCTTGATAATAACTTGAACAAGAGCTGTGAGGATGATCAAGAAAGGCACATACCAAAAATGCCCTGCAAGAAAAAAATGAGAAAATACCGATTCTACTGACGCAACTAGGTTAAACCCAACTAAATCCAGACTGACACTAAAAGAGGCATACCTACAGAGACACACACCCATCCCCAATGTACCATGTGCTTAAGTTACAGGCATAAATCACAGGCATGACTGAGTTATTACGGGTGGGGGTGGGTGGAATCCAGAGTGGAGGCATTAAAGAGGAAAGGAAGAAGTGAAAGCTCTGCTGTAGTCATGTCAGTATGACAGTCCAAATATAGACAAAGGGTCTAGAAGCGGCTAGGATGTATTTCAGTTTGGACTAGAGACCCAACGTTGTAGATAACATCTTCTATACCTTTTGGGTCTCCACATTACACAATATTCAGTTTTGAAAGATGAGTATACGTCAAACTGGCAGCTATTCCTCACACCATTAGATCTTTTTCCTTTGAAATATCAAAACCCCAAACCTAGCATTTTCTCTCCAACAATGACATTCCAGAGGCAGACATCTCATCCACTGCTACATCAAAGCTAGTAACTATTGGAACATGAAGCCGAAACGAGGATCTCCGCAAAGCTACCTAGTCACGGCGGATGGGGCAGTACCAACACGCAGCAGTGAAAAACCACATCTGCCTTCCTCTCCTGCTTGAGTCCTGATCCAACGCGCTGACTTTCACCTCTGACAGAGAAGCAGCGGCGGGCCTAAGGCCGGCTTCAGTACCTGAGCAGTCGCGTCAGAAAACAAATCCCAGAGGATTCTCTGAAAGTCATGCTGTGTCTTCAGCAACAGTGAATGCAACTGTCTTTTTTTCCTTGCCTGTAATATATAGTGCAGAATGCGGCCTATAATATAGAACAAGGGAGAAAGGAAAGAAAGAATAGAGTGAACAATCCATCAATCTGACATTCCTCATCTCTCCGAGTAGGGTCAGAGACTACAGATACTCATTAATGGCCAGTAATTAGGTAATTGCCCACCATAAACACAGACCATTGCTTCCCCTGAGAGCACAGAGAGATTAAGGCTGAGAACGTTTGAAAAAACTCTTAGCAGGAACGACATCTCA
>NW_009202170.1:24976-41649 GCF_000690835.1 Fulmarus glacialis
CTTTATAGCATAAATGTGGTTTTGACACGTTTTCTGAGACACCTCACTAGCTTTCTTGCTATGTGCCCCAAGAAGATTTTCCTACTGGCTCTCCCAGGACAGGTGTCCTCTGATGACCACGCTCACGGTATCACAAGGGACTCCTGAGCCCCAGGGCGACGGCGCAGCTTACCGTGACATTCACCGGGTGCCAAGCAGCTTTGGACTTCAATATACTGTTTAGGAAACTAAGCTGAAGGACACACAGTTGGGGCCCCTCCTTGCGAGATGAAATTATCTCAGCAGTCATTTCTGTTTGGCTTCCTTCCTACTTTTTAATGCTACGTGCTCAAGAGGCTTTAGCTAGCAGTCTTTTATTTAATTAAAATAAAGACGCTGATCTAATTTTTTTAAAAGGAAGCAGAAAATAAATGTAGCTTGGGAAAAAAAAAAAAAATATCAGTCTTCCTTACTGAGTCTGGCTAGGCTTGCCTTTTACAGACTGCTCTATGATGAGAGATTATTGGGGAGCAGAGAGGGATGACGCCTCACGAAGCAAAGGGGGCAATGGCAGAAATTACTTTTTTATTTCAGTTATACGATTCCCCCAAAGCTGGTAGGCTCTAGCAATTCCTGAACAGCTGTGATAGAAAATAAACTGAATGGAAGGTCACAAAGCTCTCTAGCTGAGGAGGAAGGAATGCCAGTCATTAAGATATGGCCTTACTATATTAAGGACCAAATAGGATCGTCAGTGCTCTATAGCTGACAGGCATAGGTATTTCAACTCCTCTCACTAGTAACTAAGCCATCAGCATATTACAAAGATACAGCCATGAGGATGGCTCCACACGACAGCTTGAGAATTAAGCCACTTATGACCTTCAGGTCAACATTTCCTTGCTCGCTATGAAAAGCCTAGCAAAGGCAAGTTTCGTTACAGTCTGGGGAGTCATAGAGGGCAAATGCCATAGGACAGAAACCAAGATAATTTTTTTTTTTTTTTTAAATAATCACAGTCACTTTTCTTTGCATATCTTCTATTTCAATATTTTAATTACGTAAGTTAAAAAACCCGAGGAATCCCCAAAGGACACTAATAACTCTTATTTCCTTCAATAATAATAAAAAAACCGGGGTAAGAAATTCAGATTAAAACTTGCAGCAGCTTTCATTTTGTACTCCTCCTAGAGCATAAAAAGGATGAAATCTTTTCCTTAGACAGAGACGAGGAGGAAGAATAGGGACAAAAGGGAAGGAAGGAGTGAGCAGCAGTAACACACCTTTTTCATTTCCCCCCCCAAAAAAACGTTTCCAAAAAAAAAAAAAACCTCAAATCTCAAAACCATCTCTTAGAACAAAAGCAGAACAACCTGCTTGAGCAAAGGGCACATGCTTTCCCCTTATATTTGGCCTTCTAGAAAAAGGAGCCATCGTTCACCGTGAGACAGCCTGCCTATTAGCTGTCCTATTTGAAGGTGTAGCTCATCGGCCGCACTCTGCCCGTCTCCCCTGGTTTTGACGCATCTGCAGCGGGAACAAGCTCCGCTCTGAAAGCCCTGCCGCTTTCATTAGCTTACCCCATGCTTTCAGCAACACTTATTATATTAGCTTGCACATTATGCCTGCGGGTCAGAACTGGCTGGGGTCCAGCCAGCCTGGAAAATGGAGTGAGCCGGCAGGTCTGCCTGTAAATGGCAAAGCAGACATGCCCCCGGTCTGAGCGTACAACGCGGTTAGCACAGCAAGGTACACAGATAATTTCTGGGCCTATATTTGGACGGCCAAATTCAGAGTGATGGCCATAATTCAAGGACAGTGCGGCTCCTCCCCACTTTCCAGATATGACATGTCTGAATCTGGCAAACACATATGGAGAAGTATTTTCTGTTTGACTTGGTTTTAAACTAGAAACTTCTCTTGGAAGTTGATCTATTTGGACTTTGCCTGTATTTAACTGAAAAAAAAAAAGAAAAGGATTAAAGGAATAACCTCTGAGAAGAATAGCCCCACAAGGAAATGTCAGCATGCACTGTACCATGGATGGGACTTTCTGCATGAAGGATAAGACGCCCAACTGAAACTCGTCTGGTTTGGGATTAAGCATAAATTTGGCATAGCATTGAGGCTGACCTATAATATTCCAGATTAAAGAGTTCAAAACAAGCTCTAATTCAAAAGCTACCTATTCTTATGCAAGTCATTTAAGAAAAACAACCGCTAGTATCTGCTCCTTTGTTAATCTATTCCAAGAAAACAAGGAATTAAGTGGAGAACACACACAGAGTAATTTAACTCAGAAATACCCCAGTTTGTCCCATGTCCTGTAATAAACAAACTTTCTCTACTTCTTTCTTCAGCAGGGCGGGGAATAAGAACACAGAGAATCTGGAAAGATTTGGTCCAGAGTTCTGGAAGAGTAAGAAATATTCCCAGATGCCTTTGATTTGACAGTGGTACTACTAACTACCACAGCAGAACTTCAGAAACCTGTGATAACGTGTGACTAAGCACTAGTTACCCTAGAGAAAAATATTTTGCATTAGCCAGAAAAAGATATCTGCTTAGATAAGTCTATTATCTTCAAAACACGTGTCTGCGTTTGCACAAGAAACTCCATAACCACGGTCATGCCAAACACCCAGGTATCACTTTCAACCCTGTTTCACTCTCGTATCTTAATTTCTGAAGCACAGCCACCACTCTGCAGCCGAACAGCTTTCTCCAGAGCTCCTCGAAACAGCTTTTTTCCTTTTAAACATTTTCAATTTTTTTTCTTGCAAAAAAAAGTCAAAAGCTATACTTGTAAGCAAAACAAATTAAGATTTCAAAACCTCCTATCTTGAAAATGATAGCGTATCACGTAATTTTGCAATTTCTAGGCTTTCTTGAGAGCCAAAGACAGTATTTTTCCACATTAAGAACTGCTGACATGTTCTCCCCTCTGTTGTTAAACAAGTCTTGATAAAAACACACTTAAGTCTTAATAGAACTGGATGTACCCTAAGTAGGTTTTCCATTTGATCGGCTGTACACCTCATCGGCTTTTTTGTGTGCTTGTTCTAGCACAATGCATATTCGGTACAGTGACAGCTGACAACTGTTTTTCCTGTTTGCAAAAGCTTTACCATTCAACTTGAACCAAAAGCATTTGTCATGTTGCACGGCAGTGAAGTAGATTTAGTCAGATGAGGCCACTAGCCTTGTCAGTGCCAGGCTGAAAGAATTTGCTAGAACAAAAGCTGGATTTATCTCTCTGGGAGTCTGGGCAGGGAGCAGCAGCCTATCTTTGTGAATGCACAAGCGGGAATTTGAAGAGGAGAAGAAAATGAACCCAAGAGAATGTTTTCATTACAGTTAAGCCAGAAAATAACCGTTCGTAAGTGACCAGCAGGATGCTCCTGCCGGCACCATCGTCAGAATTTTGACAACATAAAGTGAACCTCCATGTCCCTCTTTCAAATGTTACTAAGACAGAGGAGGATACCTTCTGTGCTCTACTGCTTGATATTTATATTTCTGGAATAATAAGCATCACCTGATATCTGGTCACATTCAGCAATAAAGCTGCAAAAAATTCATCAGAACGGATGGGAGTCCCCAAACTGCAGAGACGATCCTCCAAAAGATTCCCTTAGGACTCCAAATTCCTTAGAAGTCATGACAAAACATGTTGTACCTCTTCTAGCTAATATGTCAGAGACCATATAAAACACACCACTACAAGAAAGGAAGCCTTCGTTGTTTTGCATAGCCACCAAGATAATATTTCTTACTCTTAGTATTCTTTTGGATGATAGAGTCCTTCCAGAAGATTCACACAGGTAACTTAGGTTGAGAAAAGCAATAATGAACCCATAACAAGCAAAAATCAAGCTGGCGGCTTGCAGCATTTCAAACTCCCAGTAGCAAGTGAAAACAACACAGCTCCAACTTAGGAGCTTTGTTGATTTACATCAACCTAATACGGTCTCATCATGAAGTCCTACCTTGTTAAGAGGACGCTGGTGCAAGAGCAAGGAGCCCCACAATTAAGATGGTTAGAAAGTCAAATTGTGGTTCTGACCTGCTGCTAATCGGGATGGGGGGCAGGATCAGAAACACAACTTTTCTTAAAATTAGACTGAGACACAACCCAAAACACAAGGCACCCTAATTAGAGAACATTCTATGTGAAGATTACCTAACCTCCCCATGTGAAGATTCAGAGTTCTACATCCGCACCAGAGATAGAACAGGAAACCAAAGGGGTTTTGTTAGCAAAAGCGTGGACGCTGACAGCGTTGCCTGGATGCGTTGATACTCTCTTGCACCATTTTGGAGTGACAGTTTAAATTTCCCTGACATTTAATTAACTGGCTGCCAAAGGTCAGCGAAAGAGGCGCCTGAATTGTGTTCAGTGTGCTGGTATAGCTGGTTCTTTGGCACAACGCTGCCCCAGTTTTTGGCATTACTGTATTGGAAGCTGCCTACAGTACATTCGTGAATTGGAGTTCAGCCCTGCACAAAGTGTTTCAACATTCGCTCCAACTGTGCTAAAGGAATTTCCCATTTGCTTTTTTCCGCTAATTAGAGAGCTCTGGAACAAAGCACTGCCTTTTGAAAGGTGCGGGCAGCGTGTCCTCAAGTTCTGGTAAGTCAGGGAGAGGTACGGGATATTTTGATCCACTCGGAAGATAACCCTTACCTCTGAGAATCAGGTTCTACGCAGGACAGTATTTATTCAAGTTAGATGACATTTACAACCTTTTTGTAACTAAACAACCTACAGGCACCAATATCCATCTAGACTTAATCTAGTCTTTAATCCAGGAGATACAACAGTTACAGGAGCTGATGAACGTGCAGGTTGTTAGAGACTTAACTCGCACCCGCAAGCACACCAAGGCGGAACACAATACCAAAAAAGCAACTCCTCCAAAGCGACTTGCAGAAAGCACGCATTTAAAAAAATCTGTCGTAAAGCCTCGATACAGCATTTAAGTGTTTGGAATCTCACTGCACCCGCAGACCCTTCCGGTTCTGAACCCAGGCCCACCAAAATGGTGCTCACATGGATAATGCAACAGGCTCAGCAACTTTTATAGGTTTAATCTTGATTTCAAACTGGAGAAATTGAATTTTAGAAGACATGTCAGAACCACTTCGAGAAATGCCTTGCCATTCAATTTATCCTGAATGGCCAGAAAGCCACCTGACATCTGAAATTTTCAAGATTAACTTAGGAAATGTGGAAGTCAGATGTCTGCATTCTTGTGGGACTCCATAACTACGGTATGCTTTATTTGCATCCAAGGAAAACATTTGCTGCGCTTCTGGTCGTACAGTGCCACGTGTGTCTCCGATTCCAGCTGCACAGCAGGCGAGGCAGAAGATCAGTAGCACCGGCCTGAGGGTCTGATCCTCTTGCCAGTAGCGTCATCCTCAGTGGAGCAATCCCTGCCGTCTCCCATTGCCTGCTGAAGCAGGGAAAACTTTTCACCACTCTTCAGTAAGCCTTCTCGTGTCAATAGAGGCATCCCCTCCTGCATCACTGTTTCTGGTTGTACTTCTTTTAATTAAGCAGTATTCTACAATCATTAGCAGAGTACACAAACCACTACATTTATTTAGGATACTTGGCAAATTATGATAATCATAATACAATTTATTTCAATTTCTTCAGATTGAAAAAGTCTAATTTCCCATTTGACTTTTACGCTTGCAATAACAACTTTATGCTCAAAAAAAATCACACATTGTAAGAAAGACTTCGAACAAAGTTTCTTTGTTGTTTCGCACTGACATTCTGCAAGTTAAAATGCTATGCTGCATTTGAATATTAAGACAATTCACTATATCTTCATTTTTAAGTGCAGAAAACTAATAACCGGTCAATAAAATTAATGCGGTCAATGTTTACATACACATACAGAATAGTAAACCACACCATTTTAACTGATAGTAGTTTTCATGGCTTGGTTTGCTGAACTGGTATTTGAACTGTAGACTTCACTTCTGCTGCAGTATAAACCAGTATTTATTTGTAAGCTTCTATTTTTTTTTCAGCTTGATAAAAATTTATTAACTTCTTAGATTATTAATGAACTTTTACGCTTCTGAAAGTGAGCTTTTTTCTAGGAGACAATAGCAGCCAGCCTAGTGGGGAGAAAAACTAAAGCTGAAGTTCTTCCAGATGTTTTATATCATAATTAAATTGGCATCAATACAAAAAAATGGAGCAGGTTCACCTCTAAACACCTTTTAGGCCAACACATGAACTGAGACATGGAATGGGAGAAGCAACGAGAGCAGGATTAATATCAGTAAGGTAATAACTACTACAACCACATCTCTCCTTAGCATACAGAAGGCATTTTATTGTGTATCTATATAATGTATTCTGTCAGTAATTTAACTATATGCAAGCAGGTCAGGTTTCGTAGACTCGACGCCAGAATTTCAGAAGCCTCTTCAGAAGGGTAGCCAAAATCCCGGGGCCAGTCCTTGGGGAGCCTCAGAGCAAAGCAAGGTGAAAGGACACTGAAAGCAGATGGCAACCAAGGAGCAAAGAAGGCCAGGTAGAAAGAACAATATTCGGGCCAAAAAAGCCAAGAAGGGATAAAGCTGGCAATGTTTCACTTCCCCTCGGGAAATCAAAGCCAGAAGCAATTCCGCCTAAGTCACCAGCGTGCAGTGACGAGGGAAGCGCGTGCTCTCCTCGCGAGCCAGGCATGCACGCTTCCAAACTGCCTTGCCTCAAGCGTTTTATTTTCTATTCCCCCCCAACCCAGAAACGCACCATTTACTTCACACTTCAAAAATCTTTCAAGTACCAATGCAGGATAAATCTTAATGAATCTCCTTTTTAAGCTAACATTAACACCACAGACAAAAGTAGAACCGACAGGACACAATTTCAGAATAGATTTTTAAAAATGAGAAGGGAGAATATTCGTCTAAAACTCATTGCCCATTTCCCCAATATTTATTCTTCAGTTCCCTTCATATGTTTTTCAGCACTGTGAAAACAACTGGGACTTTAGAGTACAGTTGCATTCCCTACTGTTTCAGAAATTAAACTTCCTATCTGTATGGGCAAGTAAATCTGCCCAAATAATTAAATCTCATCTTTATCCAGTTCAACGACACACAAGAATGAATGTTCATCTGTCTTCTCAGACATGTCTGTCTCTTGGTTTAAATTCCTTAATTATTGTTTTATTGATCAGAATATTATTTTTCATTTCAAGAAATGCAATTTCTCTTTGTTTACTAAGTCCCGATACCCAGGAAGGAAATAACAGCTTACGCGAGTTTTGTTCAAAAGTCCTGAGCACTGCCCTCATTCTGATCTCAAGAAACCCTGTGATTCATTCCAGCAAGCAGTAAAACCAGCACCGTGTACTTCTGAAAAAGTCTTGCTGAATGCATGCAGAGACCACCCTTATTTGTATGTCCTTCTCAGGGACACAAGCTACCAAAATATGAGAACTTCATTTCTGAAAGGCTGTGAGAGTCTATTAGGTTGCACTGCATATATACTATTGTCAAAATAACGTCAAATTCCTTTTCCAGTACGTAGGGGTTTTGCACCTTCTGTAGGCTTCCCTGCATATATATGCATAGACCTCAGCTTGCCATGCAGATCCATCATGCAAAAAGATTATCTTTTCCCATTTGAAGTAACAGTTATTTCAAGTAGAAGGGAATAGTAGACTATCACAAAGAAGGATGTGCAGTTGACTTTCAAAAGGGTGCCTGTAGTTACTTGGAAAGAATAACCACACCTACATCTCAAACGGCACTTTTAGTAACCTCCTCATTATCAATAAAGGAAAACCCTAATCTTCGACAATAGCTTCACTTTTAGATTTAAAGTAACCTTCTTAAACAACATTCTATGTTCACTGAGAAGAAACTTCCGTTAGAATTGGTAAACAAAATAGTTGGAAACTTCAGATGGGTTCAAACTAGCAGAACTTCACCTCATTCTTCAGTTTTGACTAAGTAATACATTCCTTCCTGAAGGACTTGGGAATGGTTGCATGCATTCAAGACAGCTACAGAGAAAGAGGCAGCTTGGCAGATTAAACTGTTACTTAACTGTTAGTGCAGAAGATGAACTTCTACCTTTATTTTGCTACTCTGGAACGTTTCCAGGGGCTCTTCGACATTGCTCTTCAACATTTGGTTGAAAGACACATGATTTTTAGGTCACAAAAACATCATTCCTTATACAGATCTGTCCCTCATAATCTCATCCATCGACTCTTAGCAGATACGGATACACATTTCTCTTCCACTATTGTTTGGGGGGTTTTTTATCCCTTTTATTTAATGAGTATAAAAAAGTAAACAGAGTTAGAAATTTATCAGGCACATGGTCCTTAATGGTTTTGTTTTAATATTAGAAGTCTGAAACTGAACTCAAAATGCTCCAAAAATAAATTTTGAATTCAACGGAGTTGCGTTCTACGATGTTACTACAGGACAAGAGTTTGTCATAACAGCATCCAGGATGGAAGCTGTCTCTTTCTACGTCAATATTTTCACCTCTGAAAGTCCTCACTGATGATGGGACCAGGAGACACAACTCATATGGTTTTTTTTTTTTTTTTCTTTTTAACTGTACTGGTTTGTCTAATAAGAGATACGCCTCCCCCCATGTCCTCCTCCTCCTCTCCTGTCTTTTAGCCTTTACAACCCCAGTAGAAGTACTCGGCTGTGCAGGCATTCTGGTATCCGATCCTACTCTCCTGAAGTCTCTCTATCAGTTCAAAAAAGCAAACACCTGCACTCTGAGTATTTCAAAGCATCGCTCGATGCAGGTGACAGAACAGGACACAAAAGCCACGTGAATGGCTTAGGCACAAACCATGTTAAAACACACAAATGAAATTCAAACATGGTCAGAAGTCTTAGGCTGTCCAAGAGCAAGTCAAGCAAGTAAGGCATTACCTAAATATAAACCAGCCTGGCTTGCAGTCTTAGCTGTAGTTTTCCACTAGCAAGTAAGGGTATTAGCAGAAAACCTGCCCCCAAGCTTTCCACTTATTTAGAAGGTGCCTTATTCCCCTCTCCCCAAGACTCCGAAGGCAAAAGGCTTTCGTTTTCTATGCTGCCAAGGCACATAGAGTCCCTGGAACATAGGTTTCTTAAATAAAAAGCAGACTATTCTCTCCCCAACCCACTCCCCAAAATAGCCCTGACTGGAAAAGGATGACAAAGCTATTTTCCAGCAACCGTAAGACTTTCAACGTTTGGTTTGGGGCAGGGTTGTGTCCTGTCCCCCCTCCTTCCTCCACCGAAGGACAGAATTGCATTCTGCCCAAATACAGGTCTTGATCCAAAAGGAGAGTCCTGATATTATAGACATTGGGAAATACACGAGAGACCTCAGTCACGGAGCCAAAAGGAGTTTCTGTTCTATCCGACGAGATGAAGCAACTCCGGGTCTCCCAGATCTTAATCTAGTGCCCTAATCCCAGGTTACAGAAATTGAGGGGTTAACAGTAAGTCACCATGTTTTTCTGCGTTTTTCTCCAAATTAAACCAATCCTGGTTTCACAGATACTAGTGCAATTCTTATTAACTATAATAGTTTAGTCCTTACAACCTTATAATTATTGTTTTACTCTTGAAAACGCATGACAATTCCACATCACCTTTAAGTATTTATTGACATTTTTAGATGAGTATTTCATGCTGATTTAAAAGAAAATGGTACTTTTTCGTAACACTTCTGTTAAGTACAAAATGGCAATTCTACACTCAGGTATGCTCTCGGTACAATGAAAAGGAATTTTTCATCTTGTTCAAAGCAGACTATAAACATTGACTACTGCAGAGAAATAACACATTAAGGATGAGTTTTTTCAAAGCTACTGAAGTGATTATGGAGCCCACACAGCTCCCATTTAAATTAATAGAAATTGCATGTCTGAATCTCTTAAGCAATTTTGAATACTTCATTATTCTATAAGAGATTTTCCCAGTTTAAGAATACTAAGTTTAGAGTAATAAATTGGTAACAAATTATCTCTGATGTACAATGGAAAAATTTCTCGAAGCAGAAGTGAGCTTTTTTTTTTAAATGCTACAGTTGTCCTTTGTTTTCTACCCACAGAAAAAAAACCCTCCCCACATAGTCTGATTACTTTTGCAACAAAGCTCTAAAAACATACGAGCACAACAACACTTAAAAACAACTCTCTCCTTCCTGCATAAGCTGTAACACTTAACTACTTGTTTTCCCTTTCTACTTACCATCTTTCATCTGCAAAACAGATGATGTCCAACCTAGACAAAGCAAATGTAAGACCAATTTCTGAACTGCACGTTTGGTCTAATCAGTTCAGATACCAGTATCTTTTTCAGCTCCCCTCCTCCCCTTTTTTTCTTTATAAAAGGTCTTTTAAAGCTGCTAGAGATGCAACAGAGCAATAGCAGCGCTGTCATTCAGACTGATTTAAGGAAGTTGGGTCCATAAACGACTGAGACAGTAAGGAAAGGCAGGTGCAAGTTCTTCCCATGATGTTAAAACAAGTGGTACAGCCAGTCTTGTTTATTTACATACAAACAGCCCTCTATGTTGAAAAAAAAAATCCACCTGTTTAAATATTTAATTTAAAACCATCTTTCATATTGCCAAAGATGGTTCTAAATATTTATTTATTGTTCTTTTAGACAACAGGTATATGCAGAGCCAAACAGAGAACAGCCACTTAAAAAAAAATGTTAAACAGAAAAAAAAATTATGAAGAGTCCAACACATTTTCAGTTGAAAAAAAAATTCTGTGGTCTACATTTCTGTAACATCAAGGTTATCATTTAACCAGTGGTTACTTTCCCCATGGAAAGAATTAAAGTTATTTTATTTCACAAGGCCTAAGTATATGACATATTAATGTAATTGTCACTGCACAGTACTTAAAGCCCCATTTGAAGACTTAACATGATATACATCCTAACAGGCAACTGGAAGGCCTAAAACAGCCTGAAAAAGCCAGTTCAAGTTTAATAGCAGCTTAGCAGATTCACAAACTCAAACTATTAATATTCAAAACGCCTTGCAAATATTGCCCCCTCTTCCACAACTCTGAGTCAGTGTACTAACATCATCAGCCTTACAAACAGGACGGGCTCATTAGGATTTCTTCCTTTTATTTAAGTTCCATTCTGAATATTTCAGCTGCCTATGGGACATAGTTTAAAGCGGAACGCGACAACCTAGCTTAAAGCCAGTAAATCGCAACAGAGGCTGCAGAATGGAGCAGTTGGATGAAGCGAGCGTGACCATCTTCACCGGCTTGGAAATTGTCATGTCAACCCATCCCCACCTCACTCAGGGCTTTCTCTAGGAGCACTTTGTTGATCAGTGGCAAAAGCTTTACCTCCAGTTACAGAGATTCTAGACTTCGGTGGTTCCTATGTTAATTCTCACTGAAGAGAAGAAATATGTCACTCAAGTATTTTAACTAATGCAGCAAACAGATGGCTTGCATTTTCCTTGCTCTCAAGAACGGCTAAAGATGGTCCTATATTTAATCATGTTCTTAAAGTTTGTAGTCATAAAATAGTTCAAAAAGCAAAGAACAAGCACCCAAGTACAGGGGGGGAAAATCAGCACAGAAAATTTTGCAGAAATTGAGAAGTGCGGAGCGCAAAAAAAGAGAACTTGAATATGCTGTGCTACAGGAGTCATTACCAACATGCCCATTACAATTACATTAACATGGACATGAAATACCAGGATATAGATAAACAACAGACCATGCTGTGAAATCCTAAGAAATTACTGTTATTTGCCAGTAATTAAATCTGCAAAATCAAGTTCTGTTTATCACACAAAGTCCAACACTGTTGCAGTGTTTTGCTTTTTGGTTTTTTTGTTTGTCTGGTTGGTTTTTTTTAATTCATATCAACTAAAGTAAAAGAAAAGTGAAAACATTTTACAATTGCACATTCACCTTCTACTTGGTACTGCTCGTGCTAGACATTAATTACATGGAATGATCAAATACAGACAGCAATTTAATCTGAATACTAGATTCAGTTTTTCCCAAAGTAATTTTAATTTTCAGCAGAAACGATTTAAAATCATTTTCAAATAGATCTTTGCTCTTTTCCCTGAAGATCTGCATTTTAATATTTTCCCAGTACTTTGAGGTTTCCTTTTAGTATTCTCTGCCGAAGTGACCACAGTCTTATGATCAAAAACACATCCTGAATAGCGTGCCCCAAATAGTTTGCAGCATATCTATATATTACACTGCCGAGGTCAGATATTTCACATTAACTTTAAATTCTGCCTATCCTCCTCATACATCAAGGAGCATTTCATGAAATAAAGACTTCCATACGTTTAAATACACAGTCCCTTCTAGTCGTAACACAGCTGAGATAAGCTTCACTTCACTGCGTTTAGAAGCCATCCCAACACCCACATCAAACCCTCACTCCGAGTAGGCCGGTGGCAATAACAAGAATGAAGGTAAGCTGAGAGCGCGCATCAATTCATGCGTATCACCCGGACCATAAGGAGATCTCTGAAGATGGACTGATACCATTATATCATTCCGTACTATAGTCATCTTCTCTCCTTCATTTCCTCAAAATGGAAGGTTGCCACAATAACGTTCTTTTATAATACAAGTGAATTTTTGTTAAATATTCAGTCACTTTGTGCACCATACAAATTAATAATTGGATACATCTCACAGACAGCACACTGTACATATAATACTGCAGCGATTTCCATAAAGTAGGTCATATGAGAGTATAGACATGAACATGCCTGCTTGTGTAAGAGAACGGTGATTCCAGATCCATTCGATAAGATTCCCTTTATGGCAACAAACAGCATGAACCAGGTACTTAAAGCTGGTTACCAGACTTCAACAGGAGATCAGGAAAAAAGGGCAAGAAGAGAATAAAGCACTACCTTCGCATCTTGCAGCTCTATTTATATATATACACACACAAAATATTACTATATATAAACGTGTGTATATACACAAATATATTTCTCCTCCTGGAGAAATAAGTGGAGACAGTGTAGTTGAACTCCTTAAGGGCTAACAGCGAATACAGTCCCAAGCACTTGCCTTTGCTTATGTTTAGTGCCGAGTTATCAGCAAGAAGTAACGACAAGATAAATAAAATCAACCCAAGTTTTGAAACCTTGAAAGTTATCACAGGACATGGTGATCCAGTCGCTCACTCTGCTTACCATCCTACAAGGAGTGAAAGAACGCAAGGCACTTGCGATCTAGCCAGTTTACAAGTATGTAATTCTTGAAGTGAGTTTTAACATGTTTTTATGTCATCTTTTCTTCCATAGGATTTTATAATTAAATTGTCCAAATATATTTTTCCCCTCACTCCTGCTGTGAAAAAAGCCCTTTAAAAAACAAAACAAAACCCCAGTTTTAGCCAACCAGGAAAACAGTGACACTACCTATATGCTGCCAGAGGCTATTAACTACATGATTTTAAAAAAAAAGTCTTTGATGGATACATGTCACATAACCTGTAAAACTTGCAGCCATTCTTCCTTTTGCTTAGGCTGCAGCAATTAAGACTCAAGATACAGAGACGAGATGTTCTCAGCCACAGGACAAGTATGACAAGCAGCGGACTGACCAGATACTAAAGCCTTTTAAGACAGCAACTACGCACAGACATAATCAAGTTTTGCTTCCATAAAGTAAAGGGAGGTCAAGAGAATCATGGCTGAGAGATTCTCCCTGCCCTTCACTGAGAGCAGGACTTGAAAAAAAACTTCCTTTTGAATCCAGACACCTACTGAAAATGGCAGATTTTCAAGGAAACGCATTTAGTCTAAAGTGTTCTGGCCACGATTAAAGCAGGTGGTTGCTGCAGTCACCAATCTAACCCAGTGGAAGCTTTGCCACCCGTTCTGCACTTCTTTCTTTTCCTTCAGACGGAAGGGTCACGAGCGTACATCCTCTCTTCACTGTTTTATCCTCCTTTTTTATAGCCAATATAATAGCTTGTGTTAATTGGCAATGCAACACGTTTTATTCAAGACTGTTCAGAAGTGGTTTCAGTAACATGACTGCAGTCGTTTGATCTATAGTCATTCAGTCACCACTCAGATACAGATTAAAAACCTGCAGAAATTAAGTGTAAGATGCACCTATCACTCTAAATTCATACACATGGGAAAAGACCCAACATCTCAAATGTTTTGATGTTTTTTTTCTCTTTTGGTTAGGGAAAAACCCAAGAGAAATCCTAAGATAAAACCCTTGGACAACGCTCAGATCTTTTCAGAGAACCACCACCGAAGATAATACACAACTCTTCGACAGTGGCAATTAACCATCGTGCATAACAGAACGACTGTCTAAAAGCCAGCACAACTAGTGATAAAGGTGATAAAGAATCAGACGTGGAAATTAAGAGTCAGACCGTTAAAAGCTGAACTCCAACTCAAATCAGGGAGCCTGTGTGTATGCTGCACTTCAAGCATGTGCTTCCCTGCATCGGGTCTAAGTGAACTTCAGCGGTAAGTTTAAAGTGGTATTTGAAGCGGTAAGCCCACTTGACCTGGGCCCCAGCAAAGGTCACATGGTGGGCGTTAAAAACCAACCAAACAGGAAAAAAAACCCGCCCCACAAACAGTAGATTAACTTTGTGAAATTAAATCCATCCAAAGCCATTTTCATTTGCTACTCAACAACCATTCTCTTGGAATGACACAAAGAGGCAAGGGACGGGAGGGAGATCTTGAACGTCATTCCTGCGTCGCACACACTTCACTGCTGAACACCCCTCAGCCCCCCCTATCCCAGGTACTCTCAGCCCTTTGTGCTGGACTGAGAGTAGGGAGGCTTGGGGGTAGTTTAAGAGGGGATCACTCATAGCCCCTCAAGGTACAGAGCAGTATGGAAATCACAGTAGAATAGGCAGGGTGTTTTCGTATCCCTTGGGACAAAAGGAGACATCTGCAGCAGCATACGCTATGCCATCGGAACTCCAGTAGCTGCAGCTCTACAGTTTTAGTGAGTCATTTCAAAGACTAGAAATAGAAACCTTTTTCTTTTAAGTGCTTGTACACCATTACCCGATATTATTATGGAACACTAACAGCTGAACACTGCTCACCTCCCAGAAAAAAAAAAACACCTCTTTTTTCAAAATCAAACCAATAATTTGTTCCATAGTACATGATAATTTTGTTTCATCAGTGTATGCGCTCCATCTATCACCTCTCAATCAATCCTTCAAAATCCATTTTACAGAAAAATAGAGCTGAAATGCTTTATCTTCCTAAACAATGTATAGCGAAGAACCTAACGCGTCAACTGCAGGAAGCCGACAAGCGCACAAACGCCTGGGAGCGGCGAGCGCTCAGGGCAATGGAAGAGCTAAGGAGGGAGCCAGCGAAGGCGACTTACTGAAACAAGCCTCACCAATGCAAGAAGCACTTTGATTAATGGATTTAATTGTATTTATGAAGATTCCTGCAAAACTGCTGTCTCTCTGAATTAAAGCAGCACGTCTATAAAAGCTGAGGAGTATCCTGGAAGGCATCCTACTGACATCTTCCTTTCCGGGCATGCAACCTGCACCGGTCCCTGCAGCACGGTCTTCAGCGGTTCCATTCGGCACGCCTCCCTCCCACAGGTGACAGCGAGGAAGCACGCAGAACATACAGCGGCAGCCGGGCTTCACGCAGCAGGGAGAAATTTCCACACGGATACAAGCGAGAGGCAGCAGCTGGCTGCGGAGCCCCGGGCTCCACGCTGTAGGACCGGCTGTATCTTTTTGTCTTTATGATCATCAGATCGGAACCACAAAGCAAACCGTGGTATGAAATCAGCCCAGCTGCTCTGCAGGTCAGAGCACAGACATCTAACAGCTCTCTCTAACTGCAGGCAATTAGGATTTTAAGTCACTGCCACTATTTAAAAAGACCAAGAAATGCAAAGAGCCCAAAAAGCCGTGTTTACTTCAGCTCAAATCATAACATTGATTTCTCTGCTTACAAGCCAGCTCTTGAATCAATTCATCTTTTTTAAAATTGATAAATACTTATTTCTAGTAGTCATCAACTTTCTGTTCAAGAAATAAATAGAAATAGGAGCTCTTATAAATAGGTGCTTCCTGTTTAATATCAAAAACATCCCAAAACCTACATTTTCTGTATAAGGCACAATATGCATAATTCCTTTGCAGCTAATTTTGTAGTTTCTCTCGAGGTAGATTATAATTGTAAGCCCTAACTGATTTATTTGAAGTAATCTGCATGTGTTAAAATCTCGCCACTGCCCTACGCCTTTTCCCAGAAAAAACAAGAAGAAACAGCATTAGGTTCTCTCTCCAGAACTTCAAATAGCAGACGGTAACAATACATAGTGGAGATGTTTCTTATGCAAGTTAAAAAAATATACACTGCCATCAATGAAGCTCGAGAACTTGAATAGGACTATAGGACTACTACAACCTCAAACCTGTGCTGAGCCACAAAATAAAAATCACAATAGACCTCAATTATTTTTAACAGTGTGTGTTGAATCAGTGCACCATAGATCAAAATAAACCTAAGAGATCATCATCTTAAGCTTTTCTTTATACATAAAAAATGGCTTTAGATTCAAAACAGCCATTTCAATAATCAAGGTTTTCAAGACTTCTGAATTTTGTAGAAAATGTTTAAAGTTCAGTTCCTTTTTTTTTTTAAA
>NW_009202171.1:0-6507 GCF_000690835.1 Fulmarus glacialis
CAGGTGTATGGAGGGGCTCACCCCCCCCGGTTCGTGACACACGGTCAGTGGTCAGTGAGCAGTTGCATTGTGTATCGCCTGCTTTGTATATTCTGTTATTGTTGTTGTTCTCACTGTTACTATTACTGTTCTATTTTGTTTTATTTCAATTATTAAACTGTTTTATCTCAACCCAGGAGTTTTCCTACTCGTGCCCTCCCGATTCTCTCCCCCATCCCACCGGAGGGGGGGGGGGAGTGAGCGGCTGCGTGGGGTTAAACCATGACACTTGGCTAAGTGGAACTAATATCCAGCTTTGTTATTGGGACCCATAGTAAAACATAGTATCTCTACTAGGGGGCAGTTTAATAGTAAAACCAAGGTTTTACACCCAAATTTCTTTGCTTTTTGTTATTTGTGTTCCAACCTGGTTTTAATTAAAAATAAACTTTCCTGTTCTGGTTTTGTGATATCCATGACAGTTTGAAAAAAAATGAAGCAAATATCTTGTGGTCTTTTAAAGCATCTGACATTAGTGAAAGATAGTATCATGAACAGAATATTATACAACAAATGCTCTGGAAATAAAACATCAGCTGAGAAGGAAATGTCTAACAGATAAATTGTTTCAGAATTCATTTCTTTGTCACATCAAGGCAAATATGTAGATCATAACGATGCGTTTCGGAAGGAAGGAAGAGTATTACAGTGAGGAGAAAATGAAGAAGAACCCAGCCAGCAAACCAAAGTGTTACATCACATCTCAGGGCAATTAACTTGACCCTGCCAAAGATGTTCTCTTTAAAGAACTTGTTTAAAGATCTTGTGACATTGACTGTAAGGAATTCTCATAAAGAAGGCTAGTGAAAGTCATATTAGAGTTTAGTTGAATTTACATTGAACAATATTAAATTATTTTAATATGTTTACAAGATTATATGGCTAAAATAACAAAATATCAGGCAGTCTTTAGATAGTCAAATATCCACTCGATTTCTCTCACCATTTGATGGGTTAGTGGCACCCGCTGGCTACCTCATGTAAGTTATAACATTTTGCTAATGAATAGACTATATATAATGATTTTATTCATATAGATTGTTTTGTCAAGTTTCCATCCCGACATAAGTTATGGAAGGAACAGCCCAACAGCCGCGTCTTTAGGGCTATTTTGGTAGTCCAAAAGGGCTGCCATGGGTTTAGATTTTTGGTTCATATATTACTGTCCAGTTTTCTCAGACTGCAACACTGATGAGTGTTAGCAGAGGGGACAGCAGCTCTTAGTGGTAGGAGACATGTGACTCCTTGATGAATACCTAAAGATCCGAGAAATGAGTGAGGATAGTAAAGGTAAAAAGCTTTACTGTGCAGATGGGCAGGAGGAGAATAGTGTGGGTGTATACAAGATTATCTTCCTCTTGTGGAAACTGTGCAAAATCAATCCCTGACACTCCCAAAGGACTGAGTACGCATGGTACTGCTCTTGCGAGTGACCACCCTAGGGGCATATTTTGTAGGGAACTTTCTTTCCTACTTCTTTACACAGCATGGGCACTTTCTGTGTAAACCTTGTAGATAACATCATAAGCAGTACAGCACACGTCTCCAATGTAACTAATCTCAGCAGAGCATCGTAACTGAGATAAACTTCTTTACAGAATAAAATAGTATATTCTTTGCATATATGATGTATTTGAACTATTCCACAGTGACAGAAGAAAGACAAGACAAAAATCACATGAAGCAGCTGAAGACTAATCATCTGAATTAGGAAAAGATTAAAATCTCAGGAGTTCTCTTAACATTTAAGACAATCAAAATGGGATCCAGTGGGAACAGAAAGTAGACTTCAGTATGAAGGGCACTGGTGGAAATCAGTGTCATGGAAAATGTGCTGTTTCAGATCCTTTTTTGCTTAAATGGTGCATGTAATTACACATGCAATTTTCTTCCCATGAGAGTCAATTGTGAAACTGCTATTTCAATAGGAGCAGTACCAACCTTAAAACACAATATGATTCAGGAAAAACTTCAAGTTCCTGCTTAAGCTCCAAGTAATTCTTGCTAATTGTTTATAGATGTGTGAGTATATACAGGTGTTTCCTAGCAGTATTAGCTCTAAGGTGCTTGGAAGCATAGAACCATAGAATCATAGAATCATATAATGGGTCGGGTTGGAAGGGACCTTTAAAGATCACCTAGTTCCAAATCCCCTGCTGTGAGCAGGGATCTCTTTCACTAGATCAAGTGATCATGGTGGTGCATTCCTTCCCCCCGCCCCTTTCTCCTGGACCACTCTATGGTCTCAGAAACTACCGATGAACTTTGGCCTTTGTGTAATGAGTTGGGCGGTGAAGCATCCCTTGACTGCACCCAGAACTCTTGCATGGCTGAAGTGGGGGAATGGCACTGACTGTACCAGAATTCCTGTTACATAACCCAGGTGGGGAACAAAATTGGGGATAATTCATCATCCCCTGACACCCCTATCTGAGTCGTAACCCAAGTGGAATGATACCATTGTTGCAGGAACTACCATTTTGGACTGAGGCCAGTATAGAAGTTTACAGATGACTAAAGCCAATCATCTTGCAAACCTATAAACAGTGGTCCTAAGTGAGACCCTTTGAGATCTCCTGGACTGCAGCGGGCTGCACCCAGATTCTCCCTCTGAGTGGGACGCCTCTCAGAGTTCAAAAACTCTCTAGTCTGTGATATTTGGAGGACCGTCAGAACCTGGGCTGAAACACTCCTCGGCCAAGACACTCCTCAGGGCTCAACCCTTCACCCGTTGAGAAATGGCAAGACATT
The DNA here is from genome assembly GCF_000690835.1 of Fulmarus glacialis. Taxonomy (NCBI): domain Eukaryota; kingdom Metazoa; phylum Chordata; class Aves; order Procellariiformes; family Procellariidae; genus Fulmarus; species Fulmarus glacialis. Next base: position 2,791 of record NW_009202171.1, read on the forward strand.
TAACATGAATATTTCATGAGACTTGAGGGGAATTTTTGACAGGTACCTTTATCTAGCTTTAGGCCTTTATAAATTTATCTAGCTTTGGGCCCTTATGTGTGAATTGATCTAGATCTTTTCTGTTTGTGTGTGTTTGTGTGTATTGATTTAGATAACCAGTAATAAGCATAATCTGTAATCAAATCACTTTAGTAATTGTAGTAAACTTGATTAACTCACTTTGTAACTGTTAAATTAGTCAATGATTAAGAGCTGTTAAAATCTTATGATCTACCTTAAAACTGTGAATGAACTTTTGGTTGCTGCTAAACACATATAATCCCTTAGGCGTAAACTGTTAACCAGGTCTGAGACTAGGGGTAGATCCAGCCACATCTAGACTCCTCTCTGAGAAGGAGTTTAGAAAGCAAGGGGGTCTACTCTGAACCTCGTGACTCAACGGAAGGGTCTCCTTATCCCTTTTTTATTAGACACAAACCGTTGTCCAAGTCTGAGACTAAGATTGGATCCAGCCAGGTCTCCTATGAAACTTGTGACTCAACGGGAGGGTCTTCCTTACTATATTTGTCCTCAGTCTTTTTATAAATCATTACAACTCAATTCTGACATGATTTTCCCTGTGTATGCTTAATCCATGTAATAAGTAATAGAGTGAACCCTGCCATCGAATTCTGTTAAGTTGCGCTTTTATAAATTTCTATTAAAATAATTTTTTTGCTGATACCTTTGCCAGTGATTCTTTAAGCAGCCTCAAAACCACTCATTTGCGACAGTGATGGGGCAGCCACAACTTCTCTGGGCATCCTGATCCGGTGTCTCACCACCCTCACCATAAAGAGTTTCTTCCTTATGTCCAATGTAAATCGACCCTCTTTCAATTTAAAACCATTGCCCCTTGTCTTGTCACTACAGGCCTTGGTAACAAAACTTTCTCTGTCTTTCTTATAAGCCCCCTTTATATATTGAAAGGCCGCAATAAGGTCTCCCCAGAGCCTTTTCTTCACCAGGCTGAACAACCCCAACTTTCTCAGCCTTTCCTCATAGGAGAGGTATTCCAGCTCCCTGACCATTTTTGTGGCCCTCCTCTGGACCCGCTCCAACAGGTCTATGTCTTTCTTGTGCTGAGGGTTCCAGAGCTGAACGCAGTACTCCAGGTGGGGTCTCACGAGAGCGAAGTAGAGGGGGAGAATCACCCCTCTTGACCTGCTGGCCACGCTTCTTTTTTAATGCCCATTGCTGGCTCATACTTAATTTTTCATCTACCAATACACCCAAGTCCTTCTCCACAGGGCTGCTCTCAATCAATTTATCCCCCAGCCTGTACCGATACTGGTGATTCCCCTGACTCAGGTGCAGGACCTTGCACTTGGCCTTGTTGAACTTCGTGAGGTTCACATAAGCCCACTCCTCAAGCCTGTCAAGGTCCCTCTGGATGGCACTCCTTCCCTCCAGCAAATGAACTGCACCACTCAGCTTGGAGCAAACTTAGTGAAGGTGCACTCAATCCCACTGTTTATGTCATTAATAAAGATATTGAACAGTACCAGTTCCAGAACAGAGCCGTGAGGGACACCACTTGTTTCTGATTTCCATTTGGACATTGAGTTGTTGACTGCAACTCTTCGGATATGGCCATCTAGCCAATTCCTTATCCATTGAATAGTCTGTCCATCAAACCCATATCTCTTGAATTTAACAACAAGAATGTTGTGTGGGACCATGTCAAAGACCTTACAGAAGTCAAGATGGATTACATCAGTTACTCTTCCCTTATTCATCAATGCAATCACTGCATTGTAGAAGGCCACTAGATTAGTCAGGCACCATTTGCCCTTGGGGAAGCCATGTTGGCTGTCTCGAATCACCTCCCTGTCATCCATATGCCTTGACATAGCTTCCAGGAGGATCTGTTCCATGATCTTACTGGGCACAGAGGTGAGGCTGACTGGTTGGTAGTTCCCAGGGTCCTTCTCTTTACCTTTTTTAAAAATTGGTGTGTTGTTTCCCTTTTTCCAGTCACTGGGGGCTTCACCTGATTGTGATTGCTTTTCAAATATGATGGAGAATGGCTTAGGGACTACATTGGCCAAGTCCCTCAGGACCTTTTTCTTTACATACCTTGCCAAATTTAGCTCCAGTTGTGCCTTAGCTTTCTTGATCCTATCTCTACACTCTTTGGCAGTATCCCTACATTCTTCCCAGAATGTGTGTCCCTCCTTCCACTGCCTGTGCATTTCCCTCTTGTGTTTCAGTTTGACTAGGATGTCCTTACTCAGCCATGCTTCTCTCCTGTCTTCCTTGCCTGATTTCTTGCACATGGGAATGGATACTTCTTGTGCCCTAAGAAAAATGACTTTAAATAGCTGCCAGCTCTCTTCTGCTCTTTTATCCCTGAGGGCAGTTTCCCAGGGGGTCCCATCCACCAGATCCTTTCAAAAACTGAAAGTTCACTTTCCCAAAATTTAAGGTCTTGACTATACTATTCACCTGGCATATATCCCTTGAGATCATGAATTGCACGAGGGCAATGTCACTGCAGCTCAGGATACCATCGATCTTGATCTCTCCGATAAGTTCCTCTGCGTTGGTGAGCAACAGATGTAGTAATGCGTCTTCTCTGGTTGGGCTTTCTATCACCTGGATTAGAAAGTTATTCTCAATGCACTCCAAGAGTCACCTAGACTGCTTGCAGCTTGCTGTGCTGCTTTTCCAGCAAATATCAGGGTGGCTGAAGTCCCCTAGCAGGATCAGGGCCTGCAAGCGTGATGCTTCCTGTAGTTGAAGTAAGAACACTTCATTGACATCCTCCTCTTGATCAGGCAGCCTTTACTAAATGCCAACCATGAGGTTTCCTTTGTTGTGTTGGTCTCTAATTTTCATTCATAAACTCCCGACCTGTGCATTGCTGTTTTTCAAAGACAGCTCTGTGCAATCAATCCGTTATTTTATGTAGCAGGCAACTCCCACACCTTTCCTTCCTTGCCTGATCCTCCTGAACAGTTTATAGCCATCGACTGCAGCACTCCAATCATGTGACTCATCCCACCAAGCTTCAGTGATAGCAATCAGATCATAGCTTTCCAGCTGCACAGTGGCTTCCAGCTCCTCCTTTTTGTTACCCATGTGGTGTGTATTGGTATAGAGGTGCAGTTGGTTGGACTGTTGACTGTCTCACCTTTTTGGTGGAATCTTTTTGGAGGGTTGGGGGGGCATTCCTCACTGCTCTGGTACGTGTGCTTATCCACTCTGTTGCTTGTGAGTACACAAGTGTCATGACTTTGGACCCCACCCCCCAAGTTCATTAGTTTACAAAGCAATTCACTAAGTCAGCCTATCTTCCAGCAAACATTTTCTTTCCTCCTCTAGATAGGTGGATCCCAGGGAAGCCAAATCCCTGGTGATGACACAAGCCACAAAGCCAGGTGTTGATCTACGTGATGTGTCAACTTCTGCCCGCACCTCTATCTCTGACTGGCAAGATAAAGCAGAAGATCATTTGGGCCCTTGTCCCCTTCACTTGTGCCACCAAGGCTCTGATCTTGCCCAGGTTATGTTTTACCGAGCCATAGGTGCCCACATAGAAAAGAAGTAGAGGATAGTAGTTTGTGCTTTTAACCAGTTGTGGCAGACTCCCTGAGACATCCCGGATCTTGGCTCCTGGCGAAGCAGCAAACTTCCCTTCCCTGTACAGAGTACAGGGATCTCGTTAGGTCGTGC
>NW_009202172.1:0-18995 GCF_000690835.1 Fulmarus glacialis
CCTTAATGATTCTATGATTCTATGACAATTAAATCATAAAATAAATCAGTAGGTCCTTCCAGAGGACCATTTGCTTGCTTTACATTAATCTGTGTATCCTCTTGCTGTGAGTTATGATGAGTGGTCTTTCTGATTAAGGAAGTTGCAAAGTACATTAGGTTGAACTCTTTGCTAGCAGCTCTGTAACTATCAAGAAAGAGCTCATGTCTGGCCAATATGGCCAGGACAGTTTTAGATCCATTCAGGTTTGAACTGCATGGAGAGACCTTAAATTGGATACTTCTAGTGAGTGTGCCAGAGCCAACCACTTATGATTTATGCATGAAGCAGCTAAATTAGGCAACCTGGATCTTTGTTGTGTATCTGGCCAAGAATGTGCTCTGTATGCAGAGATGACATTCAGAGTAGTGCAGGCCTAAATTTTCATGAGATTTAAATTTATTTTATGTCAAGCCACATTTGGATTTACTGATAGTTTTCCTAGGCTTTACCAAAAAAAGTGGTGCCTACTATCTGAAACATACAGTAGAGTATGTATTTTGGAAGGCAGGGTACAAGTTTATTTCAATACACTGTGAGTACGCACGTCTGCCTGCTGTAAAAAGTGTCACCAGAGAATAGGTCAAAAAAGCAAAACCAGAAATAATATCCACAAAAGTTTAACTGAGATCTAGTAAATTCAATGCATGCTACCCTTGCAAGAGGCTGCCTACTTACCTTTAACATCCTTTTTTTTTTTCTTCCTTTCCCTGGCAGTGTTCCTCATTAACATCTTGCCAGAAGTGTGGATCATTTCCTCTTCTGAATGTTTCAAATTGCACTTGCTGCTAAAAAATGCTAAAATTATATAAATTCATAACTTAAAAATACTTTGGAAAAAAGATAATATTATCAAAATTTGTATGGATGAAATGAAAGCTTTCAGGATTTTCCCCCATTTTAAAAATGAGAATGAATGGTGGAACACATCATAGCTTGGTTCAGACTTTTTATTTGTTTGTGGGTTACGTACATTCAAGTCTCAATTTGCCTAACTCAGAGAAATTATACTCTCTTGAATTTGTCATGGTTTGAGGGTTTCCTTTGTTTGGGTAGTGGGGTTTTTTTTCATCATTATACTTTTTTCTCTCTGTTTTCAGTATGCATCTGTGCAAAGCAGGATAGCTGTAATAAAAAAAAAAAAACAAAACACACAAGCAAAATTTACCTGGAAACCCCAGTAAGTTTGCATACCTTTTCTTTTGATAAATCATTTCTCAGTATTGAGGGAAGGGAGGAGGCAAAAAACAAGTTTTATTTATCTCTTCTGCTTACCTAAGTCTTAGACCTTAATATTAAAGAAAAAACTATTTTCACAAATGGGATAAACTGAAGTGATCTAAAGCAGGGTTAATATTAGCCATATACAAATTAAATAACTACCTCTGTTGACAGCACCTGTTTTGCCTGTGCTAGAGGATGTGGGAGTTAGTTCCGTTAGCAGCGAGCGTAACCCAGACAATCACTTTCTTGCAGAAGTCTCTGTTGCTGCTGATGTTGTTCCTGATGGACTCACAAGAAAGCTTGCAGTAAGTGGCAGACCCAAACTCCTGTGTTTTCTTCCACTGTCTTATCTTCAAACCCTGGCTCCCCTAAGCTCCCAGCCCCCCACCATAGGTTCTCTAAACCTCCACTGTCCTTACCTGACACCCATCACTAACATCAGAAACCCACAGAAAAAACCCTTTACACGCCCTTTTTCCTATCTGCAGCCCAAATAAAGCCTTACTAACTTCTTCCAGTGCCCCACAACTGATCTCACAAAAACTTCTCTAAAATTCTTACTGACTAAATGGGCAGCCTTGCTTTTCTACTTCCCTCTATTATAATCAGACTAATGGCATATGTGTCATTGACCCCAGTTGATAAACCCCCACTCACCTGCTCACTCACTCCCCCCACAGCTGAATGGGAGAAAGAATCGGAAAGGCAAAAGTGAGAAAAACTCATGGGTCGAGATAAAGACAGTTCGATAAGTGAAGCAAAGCTGTGTGCAAAAACAGAGCAAATTAAGGAATTTACTCACTATTTGTCTTTGGCAGGCAGATGTCCAGCCAATTCCTGGAAAGCAGGACCTCAGCATGCCTAACGGTTACCTGGGAAGATGAAAGCCATAACCACAAATGTTCCCCTTTCCTCCTTCTTTCCTTGAGCTTTTATGGCTGAGCACAATGTCAAATGGTATGGCACATCCTTTGGCCAACTTGGGTCAGCTCTCCTGGCCGTGTCCACTCCCAGCTTCTTTCACACTCCCAGCCTACTCGGTCTGAGGGAGATAGAGTGGGAAAAAGAAAAGGCCTTGATGCTGTGCAAGCATTGCTCAGCAATAGCTAAAACATTGGTGTGTTATCAACATTGCTTTAGTCACAAATTCAAAACACAGCACCATGCAGGCTGCCAGGAAGAAAATTAACTCCATTCCAGCCAAACCCAGTACATGGCAAAATTCAATATTATCTATGTTGCTAGGAAGTGTGGAGTGATGTTTGGTTAGAAGTTTGAAAGTTCAGAATGAAAGTTCACAACTGTTCAAAATAAAGCTGTGGAAAACTTAGTATTCTATTAGGAGAACTGATATTTCTGCATTACCAATGCAGAAACACAGAAAATCTGATTATTATTGCCAACTTTATCTGCTTCAATGAAACTCTTGCCAATTTCTTTTCTATATTCTTCTAAATGATAGTATCTCAATTTTAAGATATAATTCCAAAAGAAAATAGAATATATGTATGAAAAGCACAGTATTAATAGTGGAAATAAATATAAGGCTAATATGTGAAGGAAACTGCTGGTTTGATTTCCCAATTTAGATTCCAAAACTGACCGCATATCTCTGTCAGCAAACAAAAATATGGTGGAAGTCAGTTTGTATACAATTCCACTCTATTTCTATAGATATAACATGAAAATTGTATGTACTGAACAATACATTCAAAATAATGGCAAATAGTAACTACTCCCATCTTTTTCAGATATTAAAAAATACATTACAATAACATTTTAACAGCGTTTTGCGGAAATAAAACACTTGTCACTGATATTTCAAAAGCAGTCATACGCTCAATGATTACTTACTATGCTTTCATTCTAATTTCCTTTGAAATTTACAGCAATATCGTACCACTGAGTAAAGAATGGCAATTTTTCATTACTCTAGCTAATGCTAAAATGAAGTTGTTCTAAATTGTCATTGCTGATCATTCTCCATTAAGGAAAACAAAACTTAAAAAGTAAAGGCAGAACTTTGCTAGGGAACATGCAATGTCTTCTCTTATTCACAGTGCAAACTGGATTCACCCCTCACTGCAGTGGTGTGAACAGAGAGAATTCACTGAAACTAGTCTACTTAGAAGAGTGGAAAGAAGAGTGAGGAAAGAAGGATGAGGAAAGAAGATACAGCTTTTCTTTGCTAGTACAATGTCACCACAGGTGGCTGTTCTCTTTCTGACTCAACTGCCAGGGTTTCCAGGCATCAGTAACTATGCTAGTATGTTCAGAGAGCTGTCTAAGGTTGTTTAAAATATCATCTCAAATCAAACCAATCAACCCACAGCTACTTTAAAAAGCCACTCAAAACATTCTTCTTTTTCTGTGTATATGTAGTTATACTTGATCATTGCAGTCATCATTAGCTTTTGCTTCCTATGGTTATCTAAAATGTAAGTAAAGTTGGCCAAGTTTCTTTTCTGGTTCCTGCAGTACTGCAGTGTTTAAGAAAGTTGTGAGTAAATAGTTTTAAAACTGGAGATAATTACCTTACTTGCTACCAAATTCAATTATTTCCCCAATGAAATTTTATCTTTTTCTCTTTCACGATACAAAGGAGCTACAACAATGTTTACCCACCCTTCTGTATCAAGCACAATCTTTATATTCATGGGGGCTTCCTCTCTGACCCACATAGCAAATAAAACAGTATTTACTATTCTGAAAGACATACCACCATAATCCTTGAGCAGGCTGCCGGTATATGGTACAACAAAATTTAATGATGAGCATTTTCATTAGCATTTTCTTTTCATGTTCAGTGTATTCCCTTTCAAATAACTATAATGCGTAATAGTTTCATATCACAGCTGGACTTTCAAGTCAGCTATCACAAAATCAGCAAGTACTTTGAAAACCGTGGCTTCCCATGCCCAACTGAGTCCATATCCTTGGTTGTGTTTGTGTTAATTGTCACGGCACTGTAAATACAGTATTTAGTCTCAGAAAATGTTCTGTAATCAGTCAACCCTCATGGCTCTTCAGAGCCTGAGGTGCATATAGCCTCCCTGAATAAAGATGGGCACAGCTACTGTCCAGATGGCTGCTCTGTGTCTGGGGAAGAGGATCTATGAGTTCCCTCCCATCATCTCCACACTGTCCTTAGGGTCTTCAATGTTCTCTCTCTGACTAACATTAGTATTGCACTGGAGAACAAGGGAAAAAGCTTCAGATAACACAGGGACTGATTTCTTCTCCCTCCACGCAGCCTTTTCTCTCAAGAGCTGATCTGTAGCTTTGGTTCTATCAGTAGGAAGGTGGAACTTTAGTACTCAGCTCAGTAGTGAAATGATGAAGGGGGCATTCTGTAACATTAATATCTGCGGATTGAAAAAAAACTGAGGTACAAGATTTTCTGCTGAGCTCCCACATTAGGAACACTCTGCAGGGCCTGTTCCCCAGCCTTACATATTGGGACGAGCAACTGCAGGGTATCAACAAGCAACCTGCACATCAGTGGGACAGTTCTTTCTTCAGGCTTTGCTATTTCAATTATCTTAATAAATACAGACCTCATAATTAACAGGACAGCTTCCTCAAGCAAAGATTTTGAGATGTGTGCAGCAGGTGAGTTTGTTATTTGTCAGCATTCCCCCAGGTACACTTACCTTTTCATCTGAAGTCCTTAATCATCTACTTGTGCATTTCCAGTTCCTTTATCTCTTACTGCTTTCAGTTTCTGTTTTTTTCATTAGTCTTCCAGTTTCTCACCCAACTGCTATTATTTATTATATCTCTGTCCTTTTCTCATAAATTGCTTTCTCTTTTGCTTTAATCCAGACTCCATTATTTTATTTCTTGATCTTTCATTTGCAAAAGCTATAATGTAGTTTTTCCATTCTGTGAAATTCTTTACTCATATAAAACACAAAACATTCATTCTTGAACTGTCCACAGTCGAAGTCAAGAAAGTTCTAATTTTCTCCTCAAATTCATGATTCAAAGATGGCGGGGGTGAGGGTGCAGGGGTTGGATGGCAGCTTGGTGCCTACTTTTTTTAAAGGCAGGCAACCAAATGCCCCAGTATTAGTGTAACAAGAGTATGTTCACGTATTAAATTCCTGTGGTGATAAAACAAGATGACATCAATTCTGGTCAATAGTCAATAAGTAGCCATTACTGTAAACTTAACTAAATTACAAACAAGTGCATCTCCAAGACACCTTCCTACTAGTAATCCATATGTGTTTTGTCCTTTGTTTTGTTAGAACACTGAGTGCAACATTGCAATCAGCAATAAACAACAGAACTTAAACTCTTAAGTGTTTGAGCCAGATACCTGAGAGATTTTGACTTGAAAAATCTATCTTTGGGTTGGTTTTGTTTGAGACTTAGAACTAATTTCTAGGGGAAATGCGCTGAATTTTAAATTAATTGGGGGGAATGCATAGTTTCCACTGAAAACAAATATTAACTCTCCTTTTTCCTCCTGCTTTAATCTGATAATACTCAAACTGTGATATCTTCAAGTGTGTAGGTTTGTTTACATTGAAATTGATGTGCTAGAAAGTGAGATGGTGAATCTGACAACACAAAACACAAAGAAGGATGCCTGCAAGCTGAACCCGCAATTTAAATAGTTCAAGGGATATGTTATAACCTCAAGTAATTTAGTTTGCCTATTATTTGAAATTGTCATTTTTACATAAAAATATGGCCTTGGTATCAGAAAATATCTTGACAGCCTGTAAATAAGCATAAAAAATATAAGCTTCAAATAATGGTCATGATATACAAATACCTCTTTTCTGATAAAAACCACCTCAACAACAATAAATAATGTTGTAAAAAAAGAAAAGGAGTGGCTGGCAAGTTGATTTCATCCCCAATAAACTAGAGGAGTTCAAAGTGGCCTTGTAGTAAGGAAAAACATCCTTGAGTGGAATTCCAGAATGTCAATATATTTTAAAAATTAACAAAGAAATAATAAAAATATGTGAACAAATAATAAAAGCATCTTTGCTAATATCTCTATTAGGAACATTATTTGTGCTGTGCTGCTTTTAAGAAAACAAACATGTTCTTTCAGATTAATTGTATTTAAAATAAAAAGCTTAAAGAAAAAAAGAATAAATTATACTAGGAGAAGTTATTGTAAAAAGCACATTGGTATGTTTTCTTTAGTCCTTCTCAAATTTAAGCTTTACCTCTGGTAACAGCTTTCGTAATTGGTTGGGACGTTATTGACTGTGTTGTAAATGGCATAAATTTCTTGTCTGTTTATTTTCCATGACAACTTTTCTCAGATCTCAGGATTCTCAGGCATTTTTAAGAGGAAATTAAAAAATTCTCTCTCAGGAACGGTTTTGATTTAGTGGATCATATCTTTGGTTGGAGAAATGGCATATGACAGCATCTTGATGTCCCTTCCATTTCTATTTTCTAATTCTGTGATCTCCCAAACAGATACTCTAATTTGGAAGTAGCCTCTCTGTTGTGTACTCCCTCTGTTTTCTTTTGGTATTGTTTGTTAAGGAACTGTATTCTCAAACCTTGTTCTCTTCTGACAGTCCGTGATTGACACATCTCTTTTAAGCTATCAAGTGGTTCATGCTGCATTTGTAAGCAATCGCTGCTTCTTTCAGGTATTTGCCTCTTTTCAAGAAATTATCTCTGAAGTTACCACAGGGCTCCTTTCATTATCCTTTTTTTTCAGTTTTCAGGATACCACATTAGGAATCAACCAAACCAGTTTCATCTCCATTTGTGTCCTAGATGCCCTACTTAGTATTTCACTTCTTTATTGTGCTTCGTTTTTATATTTCCCCTTTGTTCTGTTTGAAGTGCACTGTATTTTATCTATTTTCTGGTATCTTAGCACATAGTTTTCACCTGTAATAATGGAAGTGGTTGTTGTTCTTTTATCTTTAGGTGGATGGGGGTGACACTTCTATAAACAAAACACAAGATCATCTATATTTTACACAAATATGTATAGGACAATTTAATATTGTTTCCAGTAATCTCGGGGAGGGGGGGGAAGCAGCTATTCAGCAATGCCTTTGAAACTGAGCTAACATACAATGTTCCTCTTGAAATATTCAAATGCACGTCAGTAGCTCTAGCAATGGCACATAATCATTGACATTGAAGTATTGAAAAAAAAACATAGCTACAGAAGGTTGTCTCCCACACGGTAATTCTCTTGTTATTTTTTTTCTTCAGTATATCAGTATCATTTTAAATATAACATTAAAGAATTACATTTTGCTACAGTGTGTCTAAGTTAATGGAAATAAGCTTTCACGGAGTCCCCTGGGTGTTCAGGTTTGTGTGAGCAGAAACAGTAAGAGAAATCATAAAATGGGATATTTGTCAGATACAGAAAGAATTTTTTCAAATGTTATTGTACAATGACAGGGGGGAAAAAAAACCACTGTGGCAAAGGAATCACAAATGTCCTGTACTAGCACATTACAATTCCAGAGGATTTAATGGTCTGGCACAGGGATCTGAATAACTTAAGTCTGACCACCAACTCTTTAGTTGCATGCAATTTATAATTAATATCTAGGATTTCATATACTAATGTGGACCAGTTCTGCACCTCAAACTTAGCACTTAAATATAAAGGAACTTGTTTCCCTTTGAATACTTAGCAAGAACGTCCTCAGTCATTCATAAGAGCTCTGTTAAGGGATGCAAGATACGAAAGGGCACAGGGTGGAAGGACGGCAGGAGCCAGCTGCAGCCCCTTTGTATGGTGCTGGGCAGAAAGCCTACGCATTGGCCTGCTGTGTCTTAGGCATAGCTATGCATTTCCCTGCCCAGAGAATCACCTTTTTCAAGCTAGACTGGATTACAGAATAGGGTTGCTTCTTGTCCTGTATGTCATATGTCAGAGGGACTTTCTAATAAAGTACTCAGAGCCATGGACAAGAAACATTTTTTCTGATCAAAAGCATGTGTGTTGGTTTGGGTTTTTCCCAGTATGAAGAGGTATTAAAGGGGATTCTGCTATTAATGTCTAATTTGTGTTGTAGAATTTTGCTTCGTGCTTCTTAACAAGAAGTCTGTCCTAAATGGACTTCTTGAAAGTAATTAGCAATTTCAAGCAGGCAACCTAAATCGTAAACCAGTTCCTAGTGTTGTCAAAAGTTCCCTCTTACAAGAGGCACACCCAGGTATAACATTATGCTAGAAATATTGTTCTTTTATAATAAGTCTATACAAAATTTTACCTCTATTTAGAAATATAAATCAGGTCTGTGGTTCAGTTATCAAGTGTAACATAGCAGAAAGTTCCATTAACTCTTTCTTTAGGGCCTGCAGCTACTTCTACGCAGTCTCCTTTAACACTCTGCTTTATTTGTAGTTTTCATGTGGTCACTTTCAAGACAGAGTCTGATTGCCAGCGCTGCTTAACTTCTCTAGTTTCAAATAACTTCAAAAATAGATGGTCTTGGAACTTTCACAGAAATATTTTTCCCTTTTTTTAACTTGCATCTTCTTAATCCTGAGTTGTCTTAAACATCTCTTTTTCTTCCTAAAAAATGAACATAGTAGAAAACAAGACTTACTCTCTGAATGAGACATGTATTGTAAAAGACTGTCAGAAGATTTACTAGAATAATATAATGTGTATATTATTGGTCTGGCAAAAGATTAAGGCCACAATTCAAACAAGTACTGAAACTTTCACTTAAAGTTCTTGATAGATTTGTCCTTAAGCATCACTAAAATATAACTTTCTAGTCTAACACATCAAACTGACACCTCATGCATTAAGTGCGGCTCAGTTCCATGAAACAATGTCTTCCGAGTACTTTATATTTAAATGTGTGCATGATGATTTTGAAACACCTCTGAAACACATGAAATTAAAATATTAATGAAATGTTTGAAAATAAATAAGTAAGAATTGGACTATTAGGAAAGATTTCCTCACTCAAAGACATGGGTTTCAGTAGGACCTGTTAACATGTGACAATTAGTCCTAGCTACTGATAGCGTAGAGTAGATTAGAGTGAATTACTGAAGAGATTAATGGTCTAGTACTTTTCCTTAAAGACTGTTAACTACTATATTAATGCTCTTTCCACTGCACTAACATTAACTAGTCAAATTGTCAGTCCTAGCATGGGGTAATTCTAGGCATGTTGATGTCTAGAGATACAGTCCTTATGAAGTCCTTACTTATAAAGAGACTATGAATATTAGAGGCTTATAGAGGCAGAACAAATATTTTTTAAATTATTATTTTAAATATTGCCGTATCTAAATGCTCGATATTTTATACAGCAGCATATCTATAGAACAGTATCTATAAAACATCATAATGTATTTGTGTATAATCTAAATGGTTAACTATTGGCTCACTCCCATTCATTTGAATGATGCAAGTTCAGCAGAAACTTCTTGCAAGTCCCCTGGTGCAGAGAGCCGAAGTGTGGTTTTCAAAGGCTTGCTAAGGCATAGACCTCAAAAATGATAGATGGGAAAAGGAATGATAGATTCTGACCAGCAGTGAGGTTTAGTTATGGAGATGTATGTTTGTCACTTTCAGCATTGCAGGAGCACTTCAGGTAGTCATGTACTGACAAGCATGAAAGCACACTGATGTGAAAAGAGTCCTTAAGAGAGAAACTGAAAAAACAACCCTATGAGTTAGTCTTTTCTGGAAAGGTTTAATGTATTTTATTCAGATTTTTAGAATATAAAGCTGTTAAACATCAAGGAAAATGGAGGATCTGCAAACTGTCATGACACCAGTGCATTAAACAGACTTACACAGACTTAATCAGTTTAGAATATCTTATTTCTCCTCCTCAGGCCATGATTTGCTTATGCCTTTCACAGATGCATTTTACAGTGAATCTGCTGATTGTTCTAAGTAGGTGTCATAGTTTCTGACCTAATTTTTCTTTCTTTCCCTTTTAAAAAATAATAAGAGACTTGATAAATCTGTTTGATGCAGACTGAACAGAAGCTGTTTTGAATTTTCTGGCAGAAGAGTTTTATCTGGTTCACAGATCTCACATATACATCCCTGTCTGATGTCCTGCTGAGACATAGAATGAATCATTTTCCCCAGAATAGATAAACAACGTCAAACCTAATGGCAATGCAAAGTGTAAGATTACCCATTGAACTTGGCTACACTGTCCTGGCTTTCAAGCACGTAACTTGTCAAATGAAATGGCAGTCTACAGTGGTAGGTTATGTGGTGAGTCTTTGAATCACAGAGAGTGAGTTGAGTCACCCTTCTGTCCTGGGAGGAGGATGACACCCAGCACATTACAGTGTTCTGTGAGAGAGAACATTACTGCAGCTCCTCCTCTAGCTCAGCAAGATGCACTGACACACACCAGATGAAGTCACAGGAACTTACAGCATCACAACACCCAGCAAAGCTCTGAAATGCCTACATTCCTGCCACTCAGGATGAACAGCAATGCCTACGGTAAAACTGCTTTTTGTCTATGCTGCACCTCAATGACAGTGGGATTCACAGATTAGACTTCCAGGGTAGGATTGCGCAGGTGTGTTTGGAGCAATCTGAATCCCTTGCAAAAACACATGGAGAAGTGTCCACTCCTGCCATAGAGCACAGCTGCAGAGCTGACAGGGTGCTCAGCTGGGACTCAGTTAATGTCTCTTCTGTATCTGATTGCATTTTGATGAAAGTATTTTACATCTCAGCAGAGTGCCCTAATTGCAATGTTATCAGATAGTCTGGGACATATCTTTCTTGCACTGAATTTCTTCAGCTGAAGGTATTTAATTAATTTCCCTACCAGAAAGTAATGAAAGAGTCACTGGAACAAAGAGAAAGGAAAGGGAAGAAACACAAGGTTGATTCATGTGCAGGCTCTAGTCCTTGCTCCAATGAACACTGAAGCCTCTCAATTGAAAGGCAGCATTTTCCACAGGAGAGAAATTTACCCTGGAATACAGCTCACCCTATGGTTAGGTTATTTGGTCAAGCATGAGCATGGACCTGAGCTATGCTAAATTACTTGAGACTATAACTGGACTGGTATACCTAGCTACTGGGGGGCCGGGGAGATGCAGAGGAAAGGCTTTTTCCGCACATCCTTGTTCATATATTTTCAGCTGCTTCCTGTTCCCTAAAAGTCCAAATATATTGTTTGTTATTCAGAACTTAAATTAAGTGGTAGAGCATCTACCAGTAGTCATTGCAATACCTAACTTCAATCTTTCTGTCAAATATAGCCCACCATGGATTTTAGGAATGCGCAGTTTTTGGAGTAGTGGGAATGTGGAGCTACTTGCAATCTTTTCCCCTCCAGCCTAGTGGAGGTGGTTGCATCTATTTATTCAGCTTCTGAAAAGGTAATTTTGAAATAATATGAAAATGTATCAGCAATACAAAGTCATGCTGGAATGACTAAGTAGTGTAAATAAAAGCTGAATCACATTGTTTTCAAAGCAGTGTTGAGGCAGTGACACAATTCAGTGGATGTCAATATTCTCTCCCAGTTGTCATGGTTTTGTATAATTGCTCTTAGTATTGTTTATAAACAGGTCTTTTTGAAACTCACTAGTGAATGAAATGTATATGGTCAGGATTCAGTAGGCGGTTAAATGATGCAAATTTGCTGTGTCCTATGGGCTATCTATGATACTTCTGATACTCTTCAGCCTGAAGGCTATATCGGACTGTACTTCAAGCGAATTTAAATGCAGTCTCCCAGTTGCATCTTCAAATGTTTCAAATCATCACACACTTCAGTGGAGTTATATCAACACAATACCTATTTTTCTTCTCGTGAAATCATTCAGAAAGAGTAATCATTGCATAAAAGCACTTTCATTTACCAATAAAATGTAATGTGACACCATGTGCTTGCACAAAAACCCTAGATGGTCCAGTCTGTCACATGTCATTTTTTTCACCTGTAAACTTATATATGGCAGATCACAAAACATACAAATAGCTTTGAAATTAGATAATGCTTACCCACAGAATAAAAAACATAGTTAAATAAAAATGCATTATGTTTAAACAGGAATAAATAATTGTTAGATACTAAACTGCACTTGCTTCTCAGAATTATCTGTAATCATCAAAAAACACTCCTTTTGTAATTATGAAAGAGGATCTCATGTAAAATCAGAATTTTGTGACTCTACCAGGCATTCTTAACACTGTGAGTAACTGTAATAGCAGGTCATGACTGTCAGGGAGATGAATTTATTCCTACCTGCAAGGATCTATGATTGTGGAATTTGCATTGATGTTGCATTAGTGTGAATCAATAAATTAAATAGACTAGCTATTTTCTCTTCAAAACTAGTGTGTGCATATGTAAGATAGATGAAAATTAGAGGTAGAAAAAGAAATTGAATTCAATGTACAGTAAAGGAGCAACAGGTAAACAAAGTATCACTGATGTCATATAAGTATTAATAATTAGAGGGTCATGAAACTGAAGTTATTGATAGCCAGTTAAAGAATTTTGTTAACACTGTGCTAAAATGAAACATATGGTTGATTACATAAAATAAAATATTGGTATGGGAGGAGGGAAAGGACAGCCATGGAAGTTTTGTCATTATGTATAGATACACATTGACACATGAGAAAGGTACAGAAAAAAAATCCTCTACATATATTGACTTGTATTCCAGGAAGTTTTCTATGCAGCATTTTCTTTGACATGATGACCATAAGACAGGCAGGTGAAGGTCTTCAAAAGTCTCCAGAAGTGTCAAATTAATTAAATGATGGTACAGAGCTGTAGAAAAATCAAACTTTTAAATTTTCAAGCTCCCGTGTGGAGATATCCACTTTATTCAAGTTTCTGTTTAAATATACAACTATTAGCTACAGTTACCATTTAGATAGAATCAGAGTATCCCTGTCCTTGGAAGCATAAGACAGAAAAAGAAACGACTTAAGTAAAAAAGACTTTTAAGAAAAAAAAAAAAAAAGAAAAAACACAAATAAAGAAGATTGCAATATTATCCACAAAATCATGCTAGACATAGAGTGTAGTCAATAGAAAATTTATAATATGAGGATTTTTGTTGTTAACATTGTTATTCCCATGTCTATAAAACCAGTAATAGGAACAATATTAGGAACAGTTGCTTGGGCTGGACTAAGGGTTGCCACTCACTTTCCAGGCACTGTGTCATAGAATCATAGAATCACAGAACGATTTGGGTTGGAAGGGACCTTTAAAGGTCATCTAGTCCAACCCCCCGGCAATAAGCACAGGCATCTTCAACTCAATCAGGTTGCTCAGAGCCCCGTCCAACCTGACCTTGAATGTTTCCAGGGATGGGGCATCCACCATCTCTCTGGGCAACCTGTTCCAGTGTTTCACCACCCTTCCTTACAAAAAGGAAGTGTGTCAAATATCTCCCTTATAACTAGTCTGAATCTACCCTCTTTTATTTTAAAACAATTACCCCTTGTCCTATTGCTACAGACCCTAGTAAAATGTTTGTTCCCATCTTTCTTACAAGCCCCCTTTAAATATTGAAAGGCCCCAATAAGGTCTCCCTGGAGCTTTCTCTTCTCCAGGCTGAACAATGCCAACTCTCTCAGCCTTTCTTCATAGGAGAGGTGTTCCATCCCTCTGATCATCTTCGTGGCCCTCCTCTGGACCCGCTCCAACAAGACGATGTCTTTCTGGTGCTGAGGGCTCCAGAGCTGGATGCAGTACTCCAGGTGGGGTCTCACCAGAGTAGAGGGGCAGAATCACCTCCCTCAACCTACTGGCTGGTGGTGTCACACCACCTTTCTGAGATCGGAGCTCCCAATGTGACAATATTAACACTTGCTAACACCTGTGTAATTGATGAATGCAGTATAGAAGATATTGCGTAAGGGGAGAGAGGTAGAAACATTTGCCATTTTAGTTTAGGCTTTCTACATTTCTTAGCACACCTGAAAGTAGCCATTTATCTGTTAGCCTGAATATTGATTCTGCATTTGTGATCTTTCAATTTCTCTTGAGATAATTTTAATCATGTCACTCAAAGCATCCAATATCTTCCCAGATTTGCATCAAGACCACCTTCTTTTCTGGTGTGCAAGGATCACATTTTTCCAGACATGTGTCTTGGTTTGGTTAATAACTGAGTGCTAATTCAGTGCAACTACATGTTTTATTTTCTTTTCTGCTAATCTTCTCACTCACCCTCCTTAAGAAAGTACATTTATTTTGAATCTACAGATGGTTCAGTAAACTATTGCCATTTAGTTGATTTCAAATGCTATCTTTCAATTGCTTAAATATTGCTGGGACTATCTGTTTCTTTCCAATCTCTTATGTTTATAGATCAAACAATAATCACATCTACAATACTGTACTACTCACTCATCTCCACTTCAATCAATTTCTTCTAGAGGAATCAGCCTTCTTGTCTCCTAGTCTACATACATTACCTATTTTTCAGTCTCCTCTAAATACATATATTTTCTCCATTACTCCCATCTTTATAATATCTGGTTTTATTCATTAGTTTACACTGGTAAATCTCTTTTCCTAATGCTGCTTGAGTAATGCAAACTGATACGTAAATGAGAACAATGACTTTGACTCACAGTTGCTTGTTAAAAATCTTCTCATTAATGTTTTTTTTTTCCACTCAGTGGTTAAATTTTGACACCCTGACAATTCAAATGGGGCATAGAGTACTAATTATTTTTGTTGTTACATCATTTTTTAAAATGTTGCATTCATGCGTATCAGAATTAATATTGCATGACTCAGGGGAATGGTCCTCCACAAAGGGTGAAATAACTCCATCAACCAAAACATAGCTTTTTAGTCTGTAAATACTTACGTAAGTAGCAAATGAATTGTTAAAAAATAGGGTTGATTAATGAAGGATTTTCACATGTGAAAGCTAAGATTTTTGTTGCTGTTATTTGAAATAAAAAGCCTAATCAAGTCTAGAGAAACATAATGGGAATCTGCATAATAGATGCTATGCTAGCAAGGGGTCAGCTGAGTTTCCACTGAAGACAATGACAATATTGTACTTGTTCAAATGTGAGTAGCCTTAGATGTTAAAGACATTTCATTGCGTGTTTGCATAATATATGCCCTCACGCTGTGGGCTTGAGTTAAAAACCTGCTCTTTTAAGAATACGCTCATTCATATACTTAAAAATAAATAATTTAACTGTAGCTGATACACTAAATTCTCACTCTACTTAATATCTGATGGGTAGCATTAACAAGAGTAAGCAATAAGTCAACATTTCTCCTATATTTCATTTTCTTTGCTTTTGAAGTTCAAAGGAAAACTTGGGAATGTTATAACTACAGAGGTAGAAGTGATTCTTTATATGTGCTACTGTTGATGTGACCTTTGTGCTATCCTAACGAGGGGTACACCTCATCTTCTCTTTCCAACTTATTGATTTTGGTAGGAATTAGATACCCAGTGCAAATTCTGTAGAGGATTTAGTTGGTTGAAGTTGTTTTTTAAACACAGAGTTAATTTTGTCTGTATCTGATTCCTAGGAAGCTTTTACACAGCTGGGAACAATTGCCTCTGGCAACAAATTTCAGTTGCTGATTAGAAACATAGTTGGCCAGTGCAAAATATTAACAGTGTCTGAACCACTTGTTGCAGCTTAATGATGTCTTCAGAAGTACTGGCAGCTACTCAGCTACTTCTTAGGTATCTTAATACATTAGTGTAGCTTCTGAAATGGTGAGCAGAACAAACTTTATCCTTTAAAACCTCCAACATGATGTTGGAGGTCCCCTGTTACTAAATATCTAGTAACCTTACAAGCAGTGGGACATCCAGGCCCTTCTCAGACTAACGTTTAAATTGAATTTTTATTTTGTTAGTGTCTAAAGGTAGAAGCAAAGATGGGAAAACCTACTCTCTTCTTATTATAATACACAACATGCTACAGTTCATTTCTGCAAGAGCTTATATTCTAATTCAGAAAGCGCTACAGACATAATGTAGAAGCAGAGAGCTTTGAGGTGGAAGGGGGTAAGGTCCCTATCACTAAGCAAGTTAAATGGCTATTCATCTTTATGGTTGCGAGTCACCTGGAAGCTTTTTTTTCCCTTGCTTTAACATATACTTTATACAGTAGTGTGTGTGTGGATGAATATGTATTAATAAAGCAAAATAAATAAGGCTGGCACAACAGACTCAAAATAACAGACGAGAGCCATTCACCCCTCTTTAGAGGTATTCTAAGTGCTAAAGAAAGGATCTTAGCTTAAAATGTTGTTTACCATATCCAATATATCATACGGTCTCTGCATCTAAGGGCTGAATATAATTCTTAGCTTCCTAACGAACTCTTCCCCTTTCCCCCCATTCCAAAATGCCAATGACTCAATAACTGGTTGGGTGGCAGATATACAAAACTGGTAACTCTGGAATTGAACAGTTATTGGGCACAAACAATCATACATTCATTTATTCACACATCTCTCTTGTATGCTTATGTTTATGGAAAACACTCATTTATCTTAGAATGTAAATCAGAAGTACATTTTATTATTTCTAGTTGTCCCCCCCTGCAATTATGTTTCTCCCAGGAAATTACAGGATGTGTAGTGTAGGATTTTTCCCTTGTAAAACAACATGTAAGCAATTAATTGGTAGATGCTTGACCCACTTGAAGAAGGAAAGAATCAGATCTTAACTCATACTGAAGTCTTTTAAAAAGGTGCTCTCTGTGTGTGAGATGGAAATATCAAGTCCTTGCCCTGGTCAAGAGCTGAATACAATGCAAGCAGCCTTGTGAGCTTTGGCATGAGCCATAAATCAATAACTAACGGGAGAAAAATACTTGAGCCTACCGGAAAGATGTGCCATGATATCACCGTGGGCTGATCATGGGCCTGTGGTGACATCTCACCATAGAGACTCTCAGTGGTAGAGACCAGGGGGGATGTAGTTCTGTGGCCATCTGACACCACGCAGAAGCAGTGAGCCCAAGGGGAAAACGTCTGCGTTGATGCCGAGCTGCCACACAGGAGCCCGATATCAAGATGGGCTGGAGTGTTACATTTATCACGCTTGGCTGTGCTGGTTTGTTGGAGTGATAACTGGGGGACGGGGAGCCCCCATTAACACTCTGTGTGTTGGGGGGGGGTGTGTTTGTGTGTGTGTTTGAGTGCGCGCAAAGTTCTCCCTGACATGGCCTCCCTCACTTAGTAGACTCAATGAACTGGGCTTAGCAGTGTGATGTTGTTTGGCATGCGAGTGTTGAAGGGTTCACTTGTAAGTACTGTACGCTGTGTGAGAGCTGGGCACCATTCTTTAAACTGAAAGGTGATCCTCAGAGCAGAGTTCTCCCAGAAAATTTTAAGCATTAGGGAGAAAAAAATGGTTTTTTACAGAAGTGCCTGAAGGCACCAGTGACTACATGAATTATGTTAAGAAAAAAGCCAGCACACACACATGGCTCGGAGCCTCTGGCTCTGAGGACAAATGGTGGAGACTGGTTGCATTTCACCTATCTAGCATCTGGTTTCCTGCAATACTCCTAAGACATGATAATCACTTTCTCTACGTGTGTGTGTATATGTGTCTGTGTGTTCAATTCAAGGTATATGAAATAATGTGAGGGCTGTACAGGTAGTTTCTGAAAACAGTTTCACAGCATGAAACTGATGGATGTGTCACACCGCAGGCCACGCAAGCACGGAGGATGGAGAGCACAGCTTCCTCAGCTAGTGTTGGAGATCTCTATGTTACACAGAGAAAGAGACAAACCTGGTGCAATCTCATCCATGATGTCGACTGTGGAGCTTCCTCAGCCTGTGCTATAGCTCCAACCCAAGGCCAGATAAGTGCTGGTTTACATGGATCCAAAATCCCATACCTTGTCAACCACCGAGCAGTGCAGACATCAGAGGTCTAGTGCACAAACTCATTTAGATATCACCAACAATAACTGGGGCTAATAGTACTAGGAATGCTTCAAGCACAGAGAAGAAAAAGAGAATACTTACTCCAAAATATCATTTAAACATATAAAATTGAGAAAAGAAGCAATATAATCACCTTTTTTATAACATTACAAACTGCTGCCATGTTACTGAGTGACTCCCTATAAGCAATACAGTTACAAGATGTAGCTCTCCTACATTCCAGGCCATGGCCATAAGTGCTTATTTGCGCACTAAAGCAATATTTTGCTTATGGTTATGGAAAAGAAGCATTGTACTTCCCCATTTTATCCATGTTCTGTTCACTGATTGTGTTCCCAGTAGAAGACATCATAAGAACGAAACAAAGGACTCTCAAAACTCCTATGCACCAGACCTCACCATCCTCATAAGGACAACAATGCCAGCAGCAATGCTAGGACAGCACACTGTATTTTAGTAAATAACTGTGCTGGTTTTGGCTTGGTATAGAGTTAATTTTCTTCATAGAAGCTAGTATGGGGCTGTGTTTTGGATTTGTGCTGAAAACTGTTGATAACACAGGGATGTTTTCATTAGTGCTGAGCAGTGCTCACACAGAGTCAAGGCCTTTTCTGCTCCTCACCCCACCCCACCAGCGAGGAGGCTGGGGGTGCACAAGAAGTTGGGAGGAGACACAGCTGGGACAGCTGACCCCAACAGACCAAAGGGATATTCCATACCATAGGACGTCATGCTCGGCATATAATGCTGGGGGAAGAAGAAGGAAGGGGGGGGACGTTCAGAGTGATGGTGTTTGTCTTCCCAAGTAACCATTACACGTGATGGAGCCCTGCTTTCCTGGAGATGGCT